>NC_142096.1:8087312-8237580 GCF_054644295.1 Miniopterus natalensis
TGTTAGAAAGCTTTAGTCCATTTTAGATTGGCTATTATTTATGTATAATTGAGGCAGAGAGAATCCAGCCCTTCATGGGAGGTAGTGGCAGAATTTATGAATGAGATGTGGTTGGACTAACAGTTCTGTTTACTGTTCCTTAGGTCCCATATCCGTCAGGGCTGATGACAGACGTGTGATATGTCTATTGAATATTGTATTTTCTCTCTCAATGTCAGAGCTTGTGTCATACCTATTTATTCCCAGGGTGACCAAGAAGCAAAAATTCAATCTCTTGGCATTTCTAGAGCTGGATGACCGGGGAAATTTATGCTTCTTGTTTGGACTGGCTTTGGCACTTTTTCCCTGAAAGTTTTTCAATGTTAGGAGCATTGTTTCTGGAGAGAAGGGAAGGACTTGCTCTTTGGCAATGCATCTGACACTGAGTTAAAAAAATAAAACAAAACTTGTTTTTGCCCAATGAAAAAAGAAACTTTAAGCACACAACACAGGAGTAATATAAGAAAACATTAAAACTAGATGATGCTGTTAACTGTCCAAATGTGCAATTAAACACATTGGAGTTTTAAGTGGCCTGCAAATGGTTCCTGAATAATCTAGTTAATATATGGCAATGGCTCCGCATTAATTGTGACTCTTCAAATGGAGTAGCTCTCCATGCTCTTCTCTGGAGAACACACTGGAGGGAAAAATTGGTCCTCTGACTCACTCCGCTTGTGCTTAAAATAGCAACAAGAGCAGCAGCAAAATGCTGGGTTTAGCCCGGTGAGTTTCTTGATGCTGAAGGGGGCTGAGATCTGTAGCCAGCCTGAATCTGTCAGCTTCATCCCCCACACCTTGACAGCGAATAGCGCTTAAACTTTAGCTTGCCTACTCTTTGTTTCTGTAAAAGTCTAAACTAGCTTCGTGAGCATCCATCTTTTGGGAGCTGTAGAAATAATTTTAGTGAACTTCTCTTGTGAGTGCCGAGCACAATTAATTGTCCAGAGTAAGTCCTCTAACAGATATTGGTTGAAGTGAACTGATTAACATTTAAAAGTAACCAAAAGGGTGGACTATCAAGATCTTATTTGCAGAATGCGTCTTAAGCCTCCTTTAATTGCAGGCATTGTTACTCCGTCCCAGCATTTTATGATTATGTATTAATTCAATTTAACAAATATCTACTGAGACCCACCAGCCTCACTCCACCGAGCGCCTGGAAAGGAAGGAGGGACAGCAGTGCAAGAGGACACCAAGCAGATCCCCGCACCCCTGGCGCTTATGATCCCCCGGGACAGATGCACCAGAATGATGGTCTTTTTCTAAAACGTTGGGTAACAAAGACTGTTGGTATGTGTCGTTGAAGCAAAATCTAACTTCACTTACCAAAGAGCCCTAGATAAATGAAAGGAAAACAAGATGCCCAGCCAGAGATTAAGACAAAGATTACAACAGGTTTGGGTGCACAGTGTTTTCTGCTTCCAGAGCCGTTCCCCTAAAAGCCCCTGCTTCTTGTTCCAGATGAGACCTGACTCACAGGCTGGTTCCCTTCTCTCTAATGTCATGCTGACTCCTTACCCGTTTCCCCATTTCTTCACAAGTAACTTCCTTGGGTTTTGACATAAACTGCTCAACACTAGGGAATTTCCACCCAGCCATGGTGCCACCCATTCCCCAAACTCCATGCCTCACTCATGCCCTCTGCTGGTCTGGTTTTGCTCATGAACTGTAATGTTTGGGGACCAGTTTCAAAGTTTGGCATCTGTGAAAAAAACTCTTGAGCAAGAAAATGCTGAAATTGGCCTTGAAGGAATCTGTTCTGGGTGCTCAATGTTTCTTGACACACTATGCCAGGGGTATAGGGGCTACTTCTAGGAAGTGAATGAAAACCCCCCAAACCAAGCAGGCACTGGTGGGGCGACCCATGGGGAAGCCTGCCTGTTTCATGCTTTCTAGGGGAACAGGAAGCTACAGTGATCTGCTGTTACTGCTCAAACTTCTTCCAAATGGGTTGAAATCAAGCTGCTTTGAGAATAGCCATGAGAGCCTCCAGCTTGTCTGTGCCGAGTCTTCTGGAAACAATCCCACACTCGCCTTTTCCTTCTACTCTAACAGTGTGATTCTAGAGGGAGCTGCCATGTTCTTACTTGACATGGCTTATCTTCTGATCACCTGAATTTCTCAAATCAATCTCACAGGTGATTGACTCAGAGGTATACAAATTACCCAACGTGGGCAAAGCAGAGTAATCCCTGGGATTTTCCTAACTGGGACTAAGGAAGGTCAGCCAGTCCCTCCCAGGTTGTGGGAGGCTTGGGGTAGGACGCTTGCGAGCTCTTGGCAGTCGTGTTTTCGATCACATGCCGTCAGATGGGCCGCCGTGGGATAGGATGATATATGTGATACCCGAGAAAAGCAGAGGCAAGAGATGCACTAAAAGAATCCTAATGGTGTTTGAGTCCCTGGCTCCTAGAGTCCCGGAGGCATCACTTAACTCCTCGTGGATTTGGTTGTTTAACCCTCCCTCTGGCTACTAGAAATACACCAGTGTGGTCACAAACAATTGCCCCTTTTTCGTGTGTTCTGCTTCACACTGAATTTTTATCACTTGCAACCTTTACAAAGTCCTGATTAACAAAAGGACGCCCTCTGAGCTGGCCACTTATATCCTCGGCTTCTATATCTTTTGCTTTTATAAACACCAGTGATTTTCATTCTCCTGTGTGTAATTTTCTCAATTTATTTCCTCTCTACTACTTCCTTTCTTTTTAAAAACACTGCCCTGATGCCCACTGTTCTTTTCTCTAGCGGTTAATTATCATTCTTTTTATATAAACAACCATTTTAAAGATATTTTCAATCGCATCCTGAAGGCCCTTTTGGAAGTGATTCTTTGGCAGTTATTGTGTGGGATCATGCTGAAGTTAGATTCAGAAAATAGAAATAAATGTGTCATTCCTGTTGATTATCTCTGGGTCATATCATTACCGGTGATTTTTCTTACATCTGAGGAAATGCGTACGATAAACATGTATTGCTTTGATTAAAAAACATTGAAATAGTTTGTCCTTGCTTACCTAAACTTGTGAAATAAATACTCGTTTCTTGTTTGTCTTTACCTAAATTTGTGAAATAAATACCTAGTTTCTTGTTTGTCCTTGTTGGTGAACTACTTAATATTAAAAGTTGTATCTCAGGATGACTCTATCAAAAAAAACTCCCCTAAGAGATTTATAGCTTATAAATCTTTATAGCAAGAGAATTATACCTTAACTCTCCTTGTCAAATATGGATGGATGAATGAGCAAATAAGTGAATGGATAGTTGGAGGGATAAGAAAAGAAGATACCATTGTGGCAAAGCCTGATCCAGTATAAGGCCCTCAGATAAATTACCAGCCTCTGCCAATTTCTTTCAGGCCTGCCTGCCCGACGATGAATATTCAGTAGGCCCTCTGGGTTAAACCTGGTAATGCTGTGTTTGACAGCTTCCCATAGAAAAGGAAAGCTACACTCTGGATTCCACCCAGCTGGTAAAGGAAAGGCAGACGCTCACTACAAATATTTTAGCAAGTTCCAAAGGCAGCGAGGAAGCAAAGGGCCGACTGAACACAATGCTCCCCCAAATGAAACATCTGGCCACGGAGAGCCACAGATGCAGTGTCTTCGGTCTAAAGGGAGCTATAACCCATATAGCTTTAGATCAAGTTGCCACATGAAGGCAAGTTAGGTGAAAATAAGCCAGTTAAGAAGGAGCTGAGGTAGTTTAAAGAGAACGACAGTTGCCGGGTAAAACTTCTGCTCCCAGTCCCAATGGGTGTGGGGTTTGCCCTACACCGCCAAGCAATTCTCTGCTGCCAGCTGAGTGTCCTACAACGTAACCCAAATCTGACACTCCTTACCTGGAGATAGCGTCTAATCCCACAGGACCGAGGCGTCCTGTAAGATTCCCCTACCCCTCATCACTTCAAACGCCAATCACTAGTCCAGGTTACTCCCTGTGCTTCTGACCTGCTGGCTGTAGATCAGAGTTTCCAGTGACCCTCTCCTTAGGTTTGATTAATTTGCTAGAGCGGCTCACAGAACTCAGAGAAACATTTTACTTACCAGATTACCAGTTTATTGTAAAAGAAGAAACTCAGGAACAGCCAGCTGGAAGAGATGCAAAGGGTGAGGTATGTGGGAAGGGTGAAGAGCTTCTATGCTCTGGAGCCAATGCTCCACTCTCCCAAATCTCAGATCTCCATGTGTCCACCAACTGGAAACTCTCTGAACCTTGTCCTTTTGTTTTTTTATGGAGGCTCCATTACATAGGCATGATTGAGAAACTCGTTGGCTACTGGTGATTAAACTCAATCTCTGGCTTCTCTCCCCTCTCAGGAGGCGTGGGAGGTGGGTGAGGGGAACCAAAAGTTCCAACTGTCTAATTGGAGGACTGGCTCCACTGGTAACCAGGCCCCATCCTCAGGTGCTCTCCAAGAGTCACCTCATTAACATAACAAAGGCACTTTATCACTCTCATCACAGTAAATTCCAAGATCTTTGAAGGTGAGGAATTTTACAGTGCAGCTCTCCTACTCAATATTCTGAATTCTGTTGTATAGAACTCAGCCTAAGGTGCTTAATAGTGTTGGCAAAAACAAGCTCCATATCAATGCATCATCAATATAATAACATAAATTGAATTAGAATGTTCATTCTGTTCTGCTGTTTCTTTCCTGAGTTGATTACGTTTGAAAGGCTCTTGTTAGATGTTTTCTTATTATGAAGAACTCACTGTTCTGTCTCTGCCCTCTGTCAAGTGCCACTTGTTTGGTACTTTCTATTGTTATTATTTTTTTTAGTCAAGTAGCCCATCATGTGAAGATCTGAAGGTCAGAGTCATGCATTAGAAATGCAGTGTGCTGCTCTTCCTGGTTACTTTTGGCTGTTAGTAAGTTAAGGCTGCATGTTTAAGAGAAAAAGATGACAGTTTGGGTTCTTGATTGTTGACAAGGTCAAATGGTGGCCCAACAAGTGATGATCGTAACATTTTCTCTAATAACCTCCTCCTAGTTGTGTAATTCATCTTCTATCCTTACACAGAAGTACGGCTTATTTGCTGTACTAAATCACCTGCCATGCAAGTGGACTGGGTAAGTGTCCCAATCATGTATTGCCAGGGTGGATCTTTTTTATTTATGTATATAATTAAAAACTTCATATTTTAGAACAGCTTTGAAATTACAGAAAAACCGAGCAGCTTGCAATTCTGGTTCTTACTCTCACTGAGCCTGAGACTCCTCAGGATGCTTCTTCAGGAAGCAGGCTCGAACCTGTGTCCTCTAGAATATATGATCTTGCCATCATGGGATGAGTTTCTTTCCCAGGGCCCTTCAGTGAAACCCTTTATCATGTGCAAGCATCCTGAAGTCTACAGGTTAAGAATCCTGGAAAGCCAGGCGTGAACTTGCCATGCCTTTATTTCCAGCCTGGAGATTTCTGAATTACACAGACAATAAGAATTAGCACACATACAGTTCCTGGAGGACCCCCTCTCACAAAAATGACCTGAAAACCGGGGTTGGGCGTGAGGACGGGGAAATATTTCTGAGACTTCTCCATTACTCTCATTTTCTCACTATAATATTTCAAGAAGTCAGGTTACTCTAAGGGCTCAGGCCCCACTGAAGATCTGTAATTGGGCCACTGCAGGGACTTTATCTGGACATGTCTGCCCTCAGCAGTCATTTTCCTGGCTCACACTCCACTTGACAATACCTGGCCTGTGTTATATAACTTTACATAATAAAATGAACACCATCACCAAGGAGCTCTAGGAACTCTAAAATGTGATACCGGTATAACTAACGATGATCACAATTTATTCATTACTTCTTCCAATATTACTGGCTTTGGGATCTAGAAATATATTTACATCTAGTCTGTTTTATTGCCTTTTTCAGCTGTCAGCATAGCTAGTTTTCCACCAAATATATTGAGTGTGTTGGGACTGGTAGTGTTTTCTTTCCTTCCAACTGAATACATCTCACATTTTATTAATAATCATGATTAATGTTGGTCAACATTTCACAATTTGCTTTTCACATATGCGATCAGGAAGACATGTAGGTTACAGAGCCAGTGTGCAAGTGTCCTCGGGGATCATTGAGACATGATTGTAAGCCGCCTGGCGGAAAAGTGAGCCTTGAGCTTAAACGAATATTGTGATATTCAGCTCCCTTCACTGCTTAACAAGTTCCTTTAAAGAGCTTAATAAGGAGGATCAGCAGGATTCTTGGGTATTAAACATGTAGTCCAGCACAGTATTTTAACGAGGTAAGTGTGATATAGCAAGTCCTTGGATTAATCTTCCCTTAAAGTACCCACCAGCTCAAGGTGCAGACAAAAATATCCTCAGGAAATTGCGGGGACGTTTATTGAACCCATGTGTGAAATGCAAGAAAATTACAGGTGCTTGGATCCTAACCCCTATCAGGGGCTGGCTTTGGCTCTCCTTCAGGGCCCCAGGCAAAAATGACTGCCACACGGGGATGTGACAGATTGCTTCTTCCTTCCTCCCGCTCTTCCAGATCTGCAGGAGCAGCCCCTGGCTGGTGGGGCTCCGGCTGGAGGGCTGGGCCGCCGGTGCCAGGGGTCTGTCCTCAGTGCCCAGGGCTGAGCGCCCTGGCCAAGGCCCCGCATGTCCTCAGCGCGCAGACCATCTTTCCTGAGGGCTCAGTTTCTTCTTCGCAGCCGGCACCGAGACCTTGTGTGTGCCTGCTGGACACACACACACACACACACACACACACACACACACACACACACACACACACGTGCCCGACGTCGGAGCAGGGAGCCTGCTGCCTGAGGCTGGTCCTCAGGATGCGGCCTCCGGCAGCTCGTCCCTGGGCCGCCTCAGGTCGCCGGTCCTTATGGATGCTGCTTAATTTTGGGAGCTCCGTAACTTAATTTTGTCCTTTGAAGCCCTTTATAAATTGCAGCATCTTGGTATGATTACTTTTTATTTTCTCAAAAAGGAAAGAACAAAGGCATAAATGGGGGGGGGAGAGGGAGATGAGACTAGAGAGAGGGAGAGAGAGCTGAGGGAGGAAAGAGAGAGACACAGCTCTTCCCTCTTTCTCCTTTGTCTTGGACACTGTGAGACGGGCACAGATGACCTTGGTGGACTTCAAAGGGCAGATGGAGTAGATGATTTCTCCAGGGACTGATTTGATAAGTTGGGCATTTATTGTCCAGTAGCCTCAAATATCCCCCCCGCTTTTTGCTCTAACGTATTCCTTTGAGCTAAGCATTGCCTTTCTCTAGGAGGCTCTTTAAAAGGCAAATCCTTTGCGAGGGTTCGCCACCCACGAAGGTTTAAACACTTGAAAGGAATGAAACTCTCAGCTGGGTGGTTCCCCGCACTAGCTGGTCGTCCCCAGCCCCTGGATGCTGGTTCAACAGGTGGACCCCAGAGCCGGGCCCGGGGGAATCAGAACCTCTAACGGGGCGAACCTGAGCCTGTGCTTATAACAAAGCTTCGTAGGCATTTGAATAACTTGAGTTTCTTGCAGACTCCCAGACGTGCTTCCAGGTCTGATTCGTTCTCCTAGGAGGAGCAGAACTGCACTGGGTCCTTTGGGAGGAGAAGATTCTAGGAGGGAGTGGAGGGGGCCCTGGAGGGTTTCGTAAGCAGGTTGCTGACCTCACAGAGTTGCTCTGAGTTGGCTGCGCCAGTGGGGGATGTGGCTTCATCAGGAGCCATCTTTATTAATATAATTTCATAAAATAATTACAGAAGTCCTTGTTTTCCTCTTGGCACTTCAACTATTGATGCCAGTCAACAAGTTGATCAAGTCAACAAGTTGATGCCAGTCAACAAGTTGATACTGATTCTCTGGTCTTGGTATTTTTTTCTGATTTAAATAAAGAGCCAGGTTATGTGAAAGAAGAGCTTAAGGAATGAATTAAAAAGAACACACACATATTTGTTTAAATCTGCAGGTTATTTCAGTTTACCCATAGGTGTGATAATCACGGAGGGAATCCTGTGGATAAAACATCATCATTGTGGCGTCTAGTCCTTTCTTCGTTTCCTTATTTCTAAAATAAAAGGGAAAAATTGGAGTAGATTCTTAGGGCACAGGAAGGTAATAGTGGGATCGAGTCTACGTTTTCAATATCTGAAAAAGAAACCAAGATTAAACATTACTTATTTACTTTGCACTAAAAGTGCATAAGCTAACAAAAAATCAAGTTTCTTTCTTTTTTTTTTAATATATCTTTATTGATTTCAGAGAGAGGAAAGGAGAGGGAGAGAGAGAGCTGGAAACATCAATGATGAGAGAGTCACTGATGGAGCCCACAACCCAGGCATGTGCCCTGACCGAGAATTGAACCCTGATCGCCTGGATCCTAGGTCGACGCTTAACTGCTAAGCCACGCCTGGCCGGGCAAGTTTCTTTGTTTTTTGATAATAACCATTTTTAAACATTGGTTCCCTCATGTTGAATTAAAGTTATGATTTGAAATTTTATTGTTTGATAAATAAAAAAGAAACAATGTTTGAAAACCATTTGCTCACTCAGTTGGTAATTTTAGTTAATAGTAGGTTCAGATATCATTCTCAGAAGCATTTAGATAACAGAATTAAAAGTATTCCAGAGCCATCAAAACACAAAGCAAAGGGAGAAATATGTTAAACCGGGCACTTTCCATAGGCCCACAATGTAAAGGCCATCACATTGTAGGGCCTGTTTCATAGTGAGGCTTTGCGGGAAATAGGTTCTGAGGTGGAGCTCCAGGCAGGCAGTTTGCCGGGGAGGGCTGTGGGAGCATCCCTGTGAGGCCATGAAGGAGGTGCTCCGGGACAATGCAGAGGTGCCCAGCCAATCCCACAGAGAGCTCAGGAACTGGAGCGGCCTGGCAGAAAGGCGGCAATGTCCGGAGAGGGACTCTGCTGAGCCCTCAGCCTTCGTTTGGCATCTGGAAGCGCACCGCAATGTCCACCCTACCCGGGCTCTGTTTTTGTGCAACCATTGATGCTTTACCTCCTTGAGATACGTGAGTACCTGTCTCCCCCACACCCCTAGGAACTGTATTTTTATAGGTTCAAATGCAACTCTAATCCAAATCCAAATAGAATTAACTTAATTCTAAAGTTAATATGTGAGATCACTCCAAGGAGTTTATCAACAAAATTCTAGAAAAGGAAAGAGTGGGAAGTAGCACAGAGGTTAAGAACATGAAGGTGGCATTGCAGCAGAGCGGGTGACAATGTGGCTTTGTCATGAGAATAATCTGAGTTTGCGCCTGGGCTCTGTCATTTATAACTGTGGGACTTGGCCCAGGCACGTGGCTTCCCTACGTCTCAGTTGTCTCATGTGTGTAGTGGGGCTGTAACAGCAACTGCTCTGTAAGGTGGTTGTGCTGGTTAAAGCACTTAGCAACATGTTTAGAACTTAGCGCTATGAACGTGGCCTATTATTAGTTTTAACTGATATTTGAATGTATCACAAAGCCATCTGGAAGTGAATCACAATGTATTATCTTTGATCCATCTATCTACCCATTTACAGAATGTAATTTATAACGAAGGAAATACCAGAGATAACTAGAGAGAACACGCCCGCACAAATGCATGCATGTGTGTCCTGACTGCAGCCCTGGCTTCCAAACTTGTGAAGGCGACACCGTATTATATGTTTGTGTATAAACATACTATATATAAAAACACATTTCTATTCCTCTTCTCTATTCACCTATCATATATCCTTTATTATAAATGTTCGTGTCTTTACCCTATATATGTATATTGTATGGATATATATAGTATATAGACTTATTTACAGATATACACACAATGTACCTATATAGGGTAGACACGGCATTTTATGTCTATATATCACTATATGTAGTATATAGGCACAAAAATATATATACATACAATATAAATATATGTAGTATATACACACAAAGACTTATAATAAAGGAACTATCACAGGTGAATAGAGAAGGGAAACATGTTCATATACATGTTTATACACACACACATACATATTATGTGTCTACCTCAAATGACTGGAAGTCAGTGCTGCATTCGATGAAAATATAGCCCCTCAACAGACTAATAATGCAAAAGAAAATCCACTGAAGCACATTAACCTTATTTGATATGTAATCCTATCCACCAGGAAATAGTTCATGAAAATTTTTCATCAAATAAGCACTTCTTTCCTGTTTCTTTGGGCTGCCAAAATCAAATACAGGCTCTGGTGCAAAGGTTAATCACATCCCTTTAAGGGGAAAACCCTCTAAAATCTGATTGCCAAGCGTTAGGGGAAAGTTGTAAATATGTAGTAAGTTCTGAATTAAATTTAAGGCTATTTTAATTATAAAAGCATTAATGACAGCAGGAAATTTAATGAAATAGTGGACCATGAAATCAGTGTTATCATTTTAATACATAACAGAATATGACAAACTCTATAAGATTCCTGTTCTCTTTCATGTCTATTACAATTTCCTTCTATTAGTTTCTACAAATAGAAAATTACATGTAAAATTGAGTTTAAGCAAATCTCTGTTAAAATCAGACAATCTGATTTGGTATTATATAACCACTCTGAAATTTCATTTAATTTAGAAAGGGCTTCTCCCAGTGCCTTGAATACTAACTACTTTTCTAACAACACGTATGTAGCTCTGGGCTTGACAAGGGAACCGTCCTTGTGCTGAGCAATAGATCAAGATTTTAACAGAAAGAATGAAGACGGATGGAAATGGAGAGCTTGACCTAGCCTCCTAGAGGAAAGATTTCAAAAGCATTTTCTGAAATGGTCTGAAAATATTTACTCTTGCTTATGATCTTACAAAGGAATTCTTTCTGAGAAGAAGCTGAGGATTCAGATGTCAGGCCTGACTGCCTCCCTGGGCCTGCGTGGGTCTCCCCTGCGGCCTCTATGAAGAATCAGAAGCCTTAGGAAACAGGTCCGCTGTGCCTCAGCCGCTCCGGGCACACTGTTATTATAGGGCTCTCTTGGAAACGGGTAATTATTTGAGGTCTTCCTAATCTTTCACACAGATGAAAAGTGCTTTAAAATGAAATGCGCTAACAGGAGGTTAGTTGGTTTATTTTATAGAAAAAGACCAAATCTAGGAGTTAGGAGAGAAGCGACCCTCGGGGGAAGAATACTGATTTAAAGAAAAGAAGAGAGGGCCTCGGGGTGCTGATAATGCTCCTGGCTTGGGTACTGGGTATAGAGTGTGTGGTTTGTGAAAATCGAGTCATATAATTATAATAAGTCTACTTTTCTGTATGTATGTTAGACTTTACAGTGGTTTTTCTTTTTCTTTTTTCTTTTTTTAAGAAAATGATGGCCTTAACATTCTCTGTTGAAAATACAATTGCCTGAAGTAATGTGAAAATCTCAAGCAGTAGACATTTCTAGGTTAGCGCTTGGTGGAGATTTCTAGATTTGGCTTTATCTTGCACATCACAAAGATAAGATTAGTAGGATTCCTATCTCCCTTGAATCTGCCTCGTTCAGTCCTCTCTCCTAAGATCCACCCAGTGAAAGCGCCCTTAACGTGCCATCCTATAGGATCCTGAAATGTATGTCCTAAAATGAACGTGGAAGCCATTGATCTTATTTTGATTAATCTTCAAGATTGCAACTCTCTGTCAGCACCTAATCTGTATTCAATCCCAGTGCCTGACAGACGCTGAATCACTCACTCATTTAGGCAAATGGTCCTTCTGAGCATCTAGAAATGTAACTGGCTCCAGCCCCTAAGGATTTTCACATCCAGCAAATTCCCTCCTCCCTTTTGGTTAACTCTACCCTCAGTGGTGGACAGTTTTATCCCAAGTCTGGATTTCTTAGAAGAGTTTACTGCAAAGGCAGGCTGGGGGGTAATGAGAGTACTAAACGTAGCGCAAACCAGGAATCAGGGTGAGAATCCAGTAGTTTCAACCGAGCTTTACTTTTCAATAGTTGTGTGACCTTGTGCCACAGCTTTGTAAAGCTGGGGTCAAATGTCTGCCCTCATGGGTATTTTAGGATTATTAGCTATGAGAATGTATGTGAACATATTTAGTATGCCATACACAGCAGTGGCAGGAGTTACTACAATAATGTAGGTTATTTATTGTAGCTATGTGTTTGTGTTCCCAGGCAGAGAATTACTATCACTTTCAAAATACTTTCAGCTCTTTCCGTGTTGAGATGTATTCACAATCACACCCAAGGCATCGGAGGGCAGAACTGTTTTTGTTCCACTTCTGGCCACTTCTTTAGGCATCTTTCAAAGGCAGGGTGACTGGGCTCAGCTTGAAATGCAGATGCCAAATTATAGCACCAGCCCTGTGGGACAGGACAGTCCTTTCCTTCCAGATGACTGTCTGAAAGAATTTTGTGTTTGTCCTCAATTTGCTGTGTTGGGAGTCTCCCAGATAACCAACCCAAAGTAGGCTGTGATAGCAGTATCTAGATCATTTGAGGCATCTTGGAGCAAGTCTGCGCAGAAAATATTAAATAAGCTTAACACTTTAAGCTCCAATGATAATAGGCAATGGGTCAATGGGGCTCTATGTGGAAGCTAGGTTGGGGGGAAAGTGACTTCCTGGGGTTCTCCAATAGATTGAGATTATTAAATTAGGGGTGGACTGTTTCTTAGATCAAGAAGCCATTTCCTCGTGGAAAATTATTGCATTACCTTGGACTGTCTCCAGTCTTATCCTGGGGACCCCATCCCCATTTAATTCAAGCGATGTTTTAAAAACGATTCCATTTCAGCCCTGCTGGAAGTCTGAGATTTGTCTCAGAGGGTTTGTAAGGTTACATAGCCCAGAGGGAGTTGGAAACGAAATTGAATTCCTTAGCTTTACAATTTCTTTACCCAGCTGGAGCTTGCACGTTACATTATTTACTGCACTTCGAAGAAGTAGCCTCTGCCTTGTTCTTAAGTCTCCGATAAGCCGTAACTAATACTTAACGAATTACAAATGCGGAGAATAGACAGCTTTAAGTAAACATAAAGATGTTTGCAGTTCTCATGGAAAAATAACAACTCTCTATTCGAAGGGATACAAGCCATAAATATGCCCAGAGACCAGAGTTCTAAATCTTTTCCGGGGGAAGTCGGATGACTTAGCAAGTTAATTATATTGTTGTCCTAGGGGCTGGATGGAAGGTCATGCAACACCTTCAAACGCTTTCTGCAGTTCATATATTAGAAGAATGGCACCCTCATCAAAGTAGCAATCAAGCCACCCTGCTCCATCAAGGGGTCTCACTTTATTACATGCTTTCAGAAGCTACAGCTCTCTAGCCAGAACGTGGTACAATTCAGAGACAGAAAAGGGGGGACGGGTGGGAGGCGGTAGAAGGGGGGCTTGCAGTCAACCGCCTCCACCCCAAGAAGGGCTAGGGCATTTTCTAGAAGGAGGCCTGGTTGGGGGGTGTGGGTAAGTGTAATGAAGATACAGGAAGAGCTGCCTGCAAAGGAACTGAGGTCAGGTACAGGCTTCGCTGGTCCTGGGTAGGGGAGGCGGAATCACTGGGCTGGGATTTTTAGCAGCCAGTCATCTCCCCCCAAGCGGGTCTAATTCTGTCTAAGTTTCCCATGCTTTGTGTTCAGTGTTGCTTAGCTGAGCTGCCTCCCTAAAAGTACCAATCTTCTCAGGAGAGGTGACTCATTAAGCTACTCAACACCTTGGCGTGAATGAACCTGAAGAGGTAAGGCCTTGGAGGCGGGAGCCCAAAGCCTCGGGAAGGATGGCACAGGTCAAACCAGACATTCTTGCAGGGTTTGCTGAGGGAGGGGCAGGTGGGTGTCTGGCCGCGTGGGGTGGGGCTCTCTGTGGCTTCTTTGCTGGTACAGTCCCTTCAGGGGTGGTGGTCATGAGGAGCGATGGTCAGCGAATGGTCCCTGTCCCAGGAGGAGCGCCTTTCCACCTTCCCTCCATTCTGCTCACGTCTCCCACCCTTTCCAGCCTCAGCCTTCTCCTTGTGGGTTCCTCCCCAGCCCCTCCTGTCTCTGGTTCTCGGACCCTTCCGAAGTTCACCCTGGAGCCGCTTCCGTTTGTGACAGCCCTGCTAGGCCCAGGTGCCACCTCCCTGGCTCACTCGGAGGGCGGCGGGCACAGCAGCCTGAGGCTTTGAACACCAGGGAGAGACACGAAAGGAGGGGGGGATGCTGCCCAGAGGAGATGAAGCTGAGGGGCAACTGGAGAACATTCTGGAGCATCCGAAGGGCCCTCCACATGGGGTGGGAACCTTTGTCCTTCACCCCCTCTGAGGGTCACACGGAAGGAAGGGAAATGGGTGGCGGGGCAAGGCTGGTGACTGGCCCTGAGGAAGGACGGCCACCTCTCTTCTTAGCAACCAGAGCAGGAGTGAGGAGGGGTTTGCTTTAACTGGGGATATTCTGCAAGGGCAACGCAGGAGAACAGAAATAACTTATAAAACACAATGATTTTCCAATTTTTAAGGTGACTGAACCCTTTTTCTTTGAATTAAATTGTATGGAAAGCTCAGCTTCTCTGGTTGAACTGGTGGTGAGCAGCCAGAAAGCCGGTGCAATAAATTTTCCTCATCTTGCTGAGGCTCTTCTGAGGAAGCCCAGGGTTTTCTAGAACACAAATTACACATCCCTGGGATAGTGTGTTTAGTTTACACAGCACTTTCTCACACTCTGTCCCGTCTGATCCCAACAAGAGCCTCAGCAGCACCACAGTACCGCAGATGAGAGCAGACCAGGGGAGCTGAGGGCGGTGGCCGCTCATGTTCCACTCGACAGGGACCCGCCCCTGCTGTTCTGGCCACAAAGAGACACCCACTCCCCAGCTAGTGCCCCTCGTCTCGGGAGGTGCCCCCAGACCTGTAAGAGCCCCAGAGCCTCTGCCTTCTGCAACTTCAAGGATAAAGTCACACGGATATCGCTGCATTTGTGACTCGCTCAGCTTCTAAAACACGAAGCTGGGGTCTCGAGCTATTTGTAGCTGAGGAAGGACAGAGGGCAAACAAGGTCACCGCGATGAGGCGATCGGAGGTGCCTGACCCCGTTCCTACCGCACAGATGATCCGGAAATGGACTGTCGCTGGGTCTGGGACACAGGAGGCAGCCAGAAGCCTGACAGAAGGACTCGGTGAAACAATTAGGAGGAGAGGAGGGAGCAGAAGAGTGAGTCGATGCTTTTAAACTAATTGAGAAAAGAGAGGCAGATGGACCGGGCAAGGGCTGGCTCGGGGTTGCGAGAATCAGAAAGCAGATAAGGCAACACCTGCCTTGTCTAATCCAGGCTCCGTCAGGAAGGACCGGCAGGCCCACCTCTGCCGCCACTCGGGCAGGCTCTTGGGGCTGGCCTCACGGGCAACAGGAACGTGCAGCTCAGGGCTGCTTATGCGGATGGTTCACATCCCTTTTATGCTCCCCCCCTCCCCCTTCCTCCCCCCCTTCCTGCAGAATTTGCCCCCAGGTGTTTCAGTGGGCTCAGGCTGTCAGCTCTCCTCTCTCCCCTTTCTCCTGCCTCCCTTCTCTGACCTGCCTTCCCACCTCCCTTCGAGTCCACCCACATCTTTCTCTCCCTGAAGCGCTTGTCCTCTCTGCCTCCTCCACTTCTCTTTCCAAAGAAGAGGGGGAGAACAGGGCCCTGAAGGAATTATACAGCTCCCAGGCTTCTTCTGGGGGACCCCTTGTCGGGGGAAGAAGCTGCATGTGCTGATACGTGTACAAGTATCCAAAAAGAAAAACAATGGTTTCACTGCATCACGAGCTAGGGTGTATGGAAGAACGAGCCTGGCAGAAACTATCTCCAGCAGGAGCAGGGATGTCCCTCGGTCAAGAGCAGGAGCCATCCCGAGGCTCCCGAGGGACTGCCTTTCAGCTGCCAGGAACACCGGCCCACGGGCCAGGGCTCGCCCTCTGCAGGGGCAGGCAGCTTGGGACAAGGCAGGGAACAAGGACTGTCGTCCTGGGAATCCCACAGCAACAATTCTCTGTGCTCAGCTTGGCCCTATGGACTCTGGGGTCCTGCTTGGCTTGCTGAGGACATTTCTAGAGTCACTTGAGATCTTAATGAATTTCTGGGGATGTGGCCTCTTACCTGTCTGCACCTTCCCAGTTTTATCTTATCTTTCTGGTTCCCTACTCATCTGATTTCTTATGCTCAAGTTCCGATAGCATGACACGTTTGAGATGCAGAAACATTGGCATGGTGATACGCACTGGTCACTATTGTTTACCAGCATTTTAAAGACGCCATTCAGAGTAGCCGTGCTGTAAAAGCAGGCTCCTTTGAAATGTAGGCAAGAAAAACCGATTTTCTGGCCTGTTTTTCTCTCGCTCTGTCTAGTTTGCCTTCAGTGTCTCACTTAACTCCTTTGTCAGGTGGAGGAGACAATCCATCTGGGTGTTTTATCTTAACAGAAGGGAGAGGGAACAAGTGAGTTGATTTAGGCAGAAACCAGTGGAACTAGAAAGGAGTAAAGGGAAGACCCATGAAATTACTTTGAATAGATTTGTTGATAAAGCCAATCTCTAATGCTGGGCTCATAAAAACAGGCTGAGGCAACCGTAGTCACAGATATCAGTATGTGCCCAAACCTCAGAGTCACAGGGAGAAGCACGAACATTAAGTCCTCATGCTAGTCCACAAATCAGAAGAGATAGGGTGGAAGGGCCATAGGACTGGCAGCCAGAAGCCTGGGCCGCCTCCTGAGGTATCCACCTAACTCTTGTGTAGACATTGGCCTGTCAGTTAATCTCTAAAGTGAGGATAATAGTACCCAGATCATCCTATTTCACAGAGTTGTGGGAAGATAAATGAGAAAATATTTGGGAAGGCACCTTGCTAAGTGCTTCATAAATATTGAAATTATTCCAGGATCAAGGGGATTTGTTTATTAGCTTACAAAACAAAGGCACTAAGATGCATTTAAATCTCCATGAAGAAATTCAACATTGTTCCATTTCCTCGCACCAGGGAAGCAAATCCTTTTACTCCTTTGTGTCTACACTCATTAACTGGGGAATCTAGCCCCCAGCGGTCCTCCTTCCCATCAAGATTAAGAAACACGACAGTGGCAGCTAGAGAAACACAGAGGTATGGGTAGGAAATGCGGATTTTTAAACTGTCTTCACCTGCAGTGCTCTCCAGACCAGCGGCGTGTTTCTTGTCATTGATGTCGCTTATGTGGTATCATCAGCATGAACCCTCCTACTCTCCAAAAGTCTGCACATTGCTGCGCAAAAGTCTACCATTAGAGATTATTTTTTTATAGAAGCAGTAATTACTGCTCAGGTCCCTTTTTTGTCACATGGAAGACAGGGAAAAAGGTCTGGAGCATGGGTACCCATGGAGAAAGAAAGAATCACTTACAGAGAAGCTTGGGGCACACTGCAGATGAACTGTACCCCCCTAATTTTTACCTTCAGCTACCCTGCGGGGCAGCGAGGCCTCTGCCCCCACCCCAACTCTCTCTAAGCACAGTGAAAGATGTTGGGGGGGGCGGGGGGGGGCTGAAGCACAAACGTTGAGTCCTTACATTTTGCTAGGTGTCTTACTTGCAAATGGAAAGCTAAACACAATTTTCAAGATGTAGATTGGTTTTATCCTTAGAGTGTGTTGGCTTCTACAAACTTCCACCCCCAGATAATTGTCAATGCTCATTTCTTCCACCATTTTAATGCCATTTTCTTTCTCTTACATGTGCCATCAAGGAACCATGTCGGCTTTTGGATTGCTTACCACTTGGCTCAGTTATGAAGCATAAAGCTAGTTATGAGGGCCCAGATCTCTACTAAGTGCAACCAAAAGATCTACCTTAAAATTTAGTAGAGTCCCTGGGTAACCCTGACTGTCTTGATCTTTCACTACATTGTAAGAAAAACCTGGGTACCGGAATTGACTTTTGGATTCCAATGAAAACCTCTTTGGTCACTGGTTTTTATTTTGGGCTATAGATTTATATGTTGACTTGGTTTTTGTGGGGCTTGTAACTTAAGGTGCTGCTTTTTTTAGGGGGAGTTAAGGTTATGGAGGTTGGGAAAGGATGGGAAAAAAATGAAGATTAATCAGTGATGGTTGAAGCCAAAAAACGAGATGAGAATTTTAATATGAGACTAAACAGTTTTGCAAAGACTCAACTTTTGTGCTTCCTTTTGAGGGCAAGTCAATCAAATAGGCACAAAGGTGATTCTCAGCCTTTTGACGCTTGTGCCTATGAAATGCTATTTAAAGCTGTTAAAGATCTGTAGGAAGAGAATGGCTTTGAATGTCAAAGAGAGGAATTAATGAAAACCCAAATTACAAGGAACCAAAGTAATCACTGCCACTATAATTAAGTCAGCCTCATGTATTATAAAGATCCTCCGCAATCTCAACACAAAGCCTTAAGTGCTACTTCGACATGGCAGACATTGGAGGGAGACTGGTAACTGTCCAAGAGGCCTAAACCAAAGGTGACAATAAATGCTCACAATTAAAGGTACAAGGAGAAATACTAATAATTACTTTTATTAATCTCCCTTGGCTCCGAAGATGAGATAAGAACCTGTCTAGAAATCTAAAGAAAACAGGACTAAAGGCAGAATAAAATTGTGAGTTTGGAAAAATAATTAACACCTTAAAAATGAATATAATCTTTCTGTTTTGCTTATTTAGCTATCTTTGAGTATACAAGAGCTTTGCATTTCCATCACATAAATAATCACTTGATTACCTTTTTGAGTTCATTTGGAAGTAGGACAGCATAGGAATTAAGAGCAAGGGCCTTGGAGTCAGACTGCTATGTTCAACTCCATCTTTGACCAGCTGTGTGACCCTGGAAAAGTAGATGGCCTCTCCAAACTGTATTTCCTCATTTGTAAAAAGGGGAGACTGCCTGGTATGTATGAAGTACTCAATAAACTTTAGGTATTATGACTGTAGTAAACACTATTGGTGCCCAGCCCATATTCCCTTTATAAGTGCACCCATCCTTCAGCTGTTGATGCTAAAAGGTCACAGTTAATCCCTTCTTTGAAGACATGTTGTGGTCAAGGAGAGGAACCTTGCTGGGGAGATTGTGACCCACCTGTCCTCTGCTGTTGGCAGCCCGTGGTTGACTGACACGAGTACAAAAGGCTGTGGGTCCTCTCTCCATCCCTCACTCTGCAGCATGGAGCAAGCCAGACCTAGGCTTTTCTGGAGAGTACATTCTTGCTCAGCTCCTTCCCCATCTGGAGTCTCTTCCTTCCTTACAAAACTTATGTTTCCCCCTAACAAGCACTTCCTTGATAAACCATACACTTAAATATCTGTTTCAGGCTTCTAGTCACCTGACCTAGGAACCACATATTTTTCAAAAATTTCAGCCACACATATTTTCATATTGTAACAATTCTGAGCACATAATATATAATTCTTTTATATATAATTCAAAAATAGGTAAAAATTATCTATACTGTTAAAAGCCAGGAAAACAGTTACCTTTGGGGGCATAAGGGCTTTCTAGGGCTCTGGAAATGCTTTAGTTATTGTTCAGAGTGTTGTTAACATGGATGTGTTCACATCATAAAAATTCATTGACTATAACTGTGAGTTTCCTATTTTTTGGTAACAGTGTAAAAGAAAACATGTTATTGTTTGGCAGCATTTTTTCCCCTTTCTTAGCAGTATTGAAATAATGATGTATCTTACAATAGATGGCATCTTGGTTGAATTAAAATATGGCATTATTATTATTATTATTCTTTATTATTAGTCAAACAGTAGTATTTCCCCAACTCCGATTTGTCTAATACTCTCACTTTTCCAGCTTTCCTCAAGTGGTCAGGGTGGCACCCCAAAATCTCTTCCCAATGTTTTGTTTAAGAGTAGCCCTCCTGGTCTTAACTTGGTGTGTATTCACCTGGAGTAAAAATTCCCCTTCCCAGACTCCCTGCATCTAGGTATGGCTGATGTGATTACATTTTGGGTTTTATCAGAAGAAGGTATGTATATAGGACAAGGAAAGTGTTAACTGAGCAGGCCCATATTTCTCAGACCTTGCTCATTCCCAGAAGGGTCTGTCCCATGACTGGCCCTTGGCTGGTTCCTGGGAACTGAGCTTTTGGAGTGTTGTTCTAACTGATGAGTATTTTGCACGCTCAAGGCTTTGAATCATACTTTACAAGTTTGTCTACATGTTTTGTGCAAACAGTTTTCTACTTGGATCTGGAGCATCAGTGACTGCAGGCAGTCACACAGGCACTATATGCCTGTGTGACTGGCACTTGACTCTTAGACTCAGTCACGCTTCCTTGACTGACAACACTTGGCATGAGTCATCACAACTTGTTGCTGGCAGAATCAAGTGTGTGTCCTACGTGATTCCACTGGGAAAGGCTCTCTGAAGTTTGCATTTGGTTTCCTCTGAAGTTTGCCCTTTGTTGAATTCGCTTCAAATCCTTTCTCCATAGTAAACTGTAATGGCCTGTGAGTCCTTCTAGTGTATCACCAAAGCTGTGAGTGGCCTTGGAGATCCCTTGCACAGATAGTGTAATATATTATATTATTATTTAAAAAAATATTCACCTCTCTTCCTCAGCTTTCATGGGAAGAGTATACTTTCCCATCTAATTGATATTGAACTTGGCCATATGACTTGCATTTGCCAACGACGTGTGACTAGAAGTGACTTTGTGCCAGTTTGAAGTTTAGGCCCTAGGAGGCATGCAGATGCCTGTTTGTCCCCCTGGAAACATTTGATTTCCTCGGTGGGAAAAACATGGTTCAAGGAGCTGCTGACTCTCTCAGTCTGGGACATAGAATGAACACACATGAAGCAGACCTGAGTCCAAACTGCAGTGTGGTTGGTGCCAAGCCTGGCCAGCCTGCACTCTGAAGTAGACCCATTCTGTTGAGTCAAACCTAGGTGAGACAGCCACGAGCACAAGTGATGCAGGCAGCCCTGGAGACCTCCCTGAAGAACAGCTGGTGCGTGTCCTCCCCCGTCTGTTTTGCTGTCTGAAGAACCAGATTTGGTTCTAAAGCTCCAGGCACTTTTATGGGCAGTGAGGATGCAGACCAGATCCTCGGGATGGTGCAGCAGTGAGCTGGAAGACACATAGATCCTTAATGACTTTGTGGAGCTGCCATATTTCTATTTTGTTTAGACCACTTTAGGTTAGATTATCTGTCACATGCAGCTGCATTTAATCCCAAATAATACAATCAGCAAATCCTGATCCATCCATAGATTCTAAGGCTGAAAGACTAGAGGGAAACAAGGCAAAAGCGGAAATTCAGGTGAACCGCTCTACTCTCTCCTGAAGGTCCTGGCCTATTAGAATGTGTCTGCTACTAATTCTGATATTTCCCCCCTCCTCTGCCTAGAAGAACTTCAGTTCTTGGAAGAAAAAACAGGAAGGCTAAGGTTGGTCTTTGGTACAGAAATTCCAGACAATTTTTTTTTTTTAATGTTTTTCTTTCATTGTTTTTGTTTGTTTGTTTTTTGTTTTTTTGTTGTGTGTGCTTCCAAGCTCTTTCAAATGGAACCTAAGTGAAAGCCAGGAAATAAAAGTAAAATAAACATGAGTCAAAATGCCCTGAAAGGGGGCTGGTGACAAAACCCAGTGTTATAAACTCTCCCTCTCCCGGCCCCATCAGGGGCTCCAGGGATCGCTCTGACCTTGCGAAGCACAGGACTGAGCCCAGAAGTGGCCTCCTGCCCCCACTCCCAGCCCAGCCCAGCCCAGGGCCTCCTGGAGATCACTTCACTGAATGTCACATTAATATTCTCTTCACTGCTCTCGCCTCCATCTGGGGTGGAAGGGAGACAGCGAGGCAGACAATTACATTGCTGATGCGGGATTTTTAGAGGAAAATTGAGGGAAATTATAGGGACTACCCAGCTGTGGTGAAAACTCCTCACTCCCTTCCCACAGGACCCATTATTTTACAAACTGCTACGATTAGGAATGATTTACAGTCACTTGCCAACCTTACCACGCTGTTAGATTCACTTGAATCTTACCCAGCTCTTAAGAAGAGTACCCACGGCCAAAGCGTGTCCACCCTCAAGCTGGCGAGGAATCGATGACTGCTCTGTAGAGCTAAAATCTAAGACCCCATCAAGGCCAGTCTCCTCCCTCCAGTAGCCCCTATTCCACCTGACCTTACTTCCTAACTTCTACGTCCTGTCTCCTACATCAGCTGCTTTGTATCTTGGAATTTTCTCTCACTAAAAATGTCTCTGGACTTTTGCCTGTTCAGTCGTCTCCTTCCAAGTACAGAGAAACGCCCTTGAAAATTGTACCCTTACCCTTTATTTGAAGACAATCACTATTATGCTCACTTTCTCCCTTTTCGATTTCATCAGGAGATACACATGCCCGAGATGAGTGATAATATTATAGGACTGACCCACATTCTCCTGCCTGGGTGCGCTGCTGAGTCCTAGTCTGGCCTAGGCTCCTGGTTGCCTTATTGCCTCAGGAGTTTGAAGATCTGTGGCACAGACGCAGGCGGGCACTGAGAGGCCTGTTCAGAGGCCCGGCCACGAGCAGATCTGCAGCTAATGACCGAAAGGCACCATCTCCAAAGCTTGGTGTAAACTTTGGAGACCTGACTTTAGATGGCAGCTGTTGCCCGGTTCACTTTGCATCCTCACTTTAGGGGCCACTGTTCTGTACCATTAACACTTAGGAAATGGAAAGTGTTTTTCTGGAGAAAATGCTCAGGGACCTCCCAGTAGTTTAGATTGTACCAAAGGAAATGTCTTTAGTGTGACAAAAGCACAAAGGGAGCAGGAATAAAATGAGTCGCTTCTAAGATGCGCACTTAAGGACTGCAGAGTAATGGCCTACTTTGAGTGGAGGTAAAATGAATAATTTTACCACTTGGCTAGTATGTTAGGTGGCTATTTTTTTTTTTTTTTTTAAAGAGAACTTCTGAGATTCTAGCTGGATAACTTCTTTAAAACATGGACTATTAGTTGTTAATCTTTGGTGTTGAAAGTATAAAAGAATGCATGTTTCTGTGAATTATGTCAGGGTAGAGAGCAATATTGCGCTGTTCAGAGTAGGCCGGGCTCTGATGCCTGTGGTCATCAGCCTCGGAGGGGTTCCGAGTGACCCACCTCATGGTAGTCGCTATCTTGAAATTCTCGATCCCTGGGGTGTGGGCTAGATTTAGTGACTCACTTCTAGCAAAAAGAATAAGCAGCCCGGCCAGTGTGGCTCAGTGGTTAAGTGTCGACCTAGGATCCAGGAGATTGGGTTCGAGTCCCGGTCAGGGCACATGCCCAGGTTGCGGGCTCCATCCCCGGGGGGGGCGGGGTGTGCAGGAGGCAGCTGATCAATGACTCTCTCATCATTGAAATCAATAAAAATATGTATATTTTTAAAAATAAGAAGGCAGAAGAGATGGGATGCCACTTCTGAGGTTGGGTTATAAAAAGACTGACTTCCATTTTGGAGTCTCTTCCCCTTCACTCTTAAATCTTTCCCTCTGGAGAAGCAAGCTGTCCTGCCTTGAGCAGACCTATGGAAAGGCCACTAATGTCTGTGGCCAACAGCCACCAAAAAGCCAAGACTTTACAATAGCCACCTGAGTGGGCCTGGAAGCAGATTCTCCAGCCCCAGTAGAGCCCTGAGGTGTCTATAGCTTTGGCTAACACTGTGATTGCAGCCTCATGAGAGTCCTTAAAAGCACTCCTGAGATAGCACATATCTGTTGCTTTTTGCTCCTAAGCTTGGGGAGTCATTTGTTATGTCCAATATATACCGAATATACTACATTAATTAACTCTCAAATCTCAGTGGCTTTACACAGTAAGTCTGCCCTCACCCCCCCCCCCCACTCACACACTCACACTACATTTTTGTTCAGGTTAGAGGCCCCCTGGGACGTTGTCTTCCTTGGGTAACCTAGGGACCCAGGGTCCTTCCATCTTGTGGTAGGAAGATTGCTTGAAGCACTCACGGCTTTAGTATGTCAGACAGAAAGTGATGTATGTCACTCTGCTCACACTTCACGGTCAGAACCCAGTCACACATCCCATCTAACTGCATGGGAAACGGAGGGGCCTGTGGATAGCCAATTAGAAGCCAATGTTTCTGCCACATGCATAACATAAAAAGTGAAAATCCACCTCTCTCCTCCCATCAGACATCCCATGTTTAACTGCTTGAATTGTGCCCTTTCAGATATACACACTTACCATATACATATATAATCACATGTAGGTATACATGTAAACTAGGAGCAAGTTTCTTCACCGAGACCCATCTCATTCTCGCTAACATCTGCTGGGTAATCCGAGGCAGGGATGTATCGTAACTCACTTAATTGGTCCCCTGTTAATGAGGAATAAGTTTATCACTTCTATGGCTAAAAAAATGGCTTCAGAGATTTTCACCTGTTACTTCTCTAACTTGTCCAGATGACACGACGTGTACGTATTGAAACCAGTCCGTGGAGCGAACAAATCCTGTATCCACCAGCACCTTCGCACTGTCATCAGCTCCTTAAATAAAGGGCGTCCTCATGTTCGCCCCGTTTTGCAGGGGCAAGAGGTATATTAGGGAGCTCCTGCAGCATTCAAGCAGCCACCCTTCTGATGTAAGAGAGACAGAAGGCAGCTAGCGCCTGCTTCGTGCTGAGTGTCTGGGCACTATCTTCGCATTTATATATTGATTTCTCTGAAACCTCACGGCGCCCTGTGCAATACGCGATTATGACTTAGCTCCCACGGTGAAATCCACTCGTGGGCTTTAAGCAGCTCCCCGCCTGCTCCCTGCCTCATAGACTCCCCATGTCATTTGTTTTTCTTTCCTAGAAAGCATTTGGAGTTAATAGGCTCTAACGGTTGTGGCTTTTCTTAGGAAAGACACTGTAAGGATCCATTCATGGGCCCTCTCCCTGAAGGCAGGCCACGCGCCGTAAACGAGAAAAAGGGGCGCGCAGTGTGTGCAACCCCCTGGGAAAATCTCCCTAGCAGGACGCCCGCTTGCGCTCATGCTCCTATTGAAGAACAGAACAACAACAAAATATAAAATATATCTGGACGACGGGGCCAGCTGTGACTGCTTCTTCCTTGCCCACGGTTTCCTCTTGGGAATCCATGAGAGGCCCGAGTACCCTTGGCCTTCGGAGCAGCCAGGTGGTGTTTAAGGTGCATGGTGGCCGCAGGCAGACTCCTCTGGTCCATCCCTCCGGCCAAACGAGCAGCCCCAGCTCAGAGGCTCCAGGCTCCCGGGCTGCAGGGTACCCCGGTTTGGGCAGAGGGATGGGAGCAGCGAGGGTAATATCTGAATTTCATAGCGTTTTTTTGGATGGGAAATTAAGGGAGAGAAAACTTCCTTGACTGGTCTCTGGCTCCCAATTTCCTTCTCTCTGCACTAAAAGATATAAAGTGAGGCTCCGTCCAGACAGAGAGCCTTCTCCAATCCTGTTATTATTTCATTTTTGCAGGTGAGAAAACGGAGGCTCCAAGAGACTAAGGAGCTTGACCCCAAACTCTGAATAACTGCACCAAGTCACACAGGCCCCAGGACACGTAATTTACCTACTTGGATAAAAGCAGGTGATCTCTTAAGGTCTTCTAACATTGCAAATATATGACCTAGACAGAGCTGCTGCCAAATTGTATGTATGTAGGAGAACTCTCCCTCCATCCCAACATCTTGAATACTTTCTCTGGACGACCTAAAAATACTCCACAGCCCTTCGGCTCACAAAGAGTTTGGGGAACATTGGGGAGAATATTCTGCTAAAGGATTTGATCTGGCTGAAGTAAAGGAAAATTTTAACTACAGATTTTCACCAGGTTTTTCTGCAGATGAAGGCAGTCGAGGGTAAAGTTTCTGTTGGACAGGCGTTATAATGGGCCTTGTTTTCCATGTATCTGCAGGTGTGTGTTCTAATAGTCCATTCATTCATTTGTTTAATAAATATTTATTGAGGGCCGACTATGCATTGAACACCGATGTAGTTGCTGGGGGTAAATTAATGAACAAAAAAGTTGCAATTTTAAATAGGACAGTAAAGAGGTGACTTTTGAGCCCCTAGTGAGGGTGGAGAGTTCCAGACGGGGGAGCAGCAAGTGCAAAGGCCACAAGAAAGGCTAGAGGGCTGGAGAACAGCGGATAAAAGTGAGATGAAGCCAAATAGGTGTGGGAAGGGCAGGACAGGTGAGGCCTTCGAGGATGTTACAAGGACTGGAGACTTATTCTGAGTGAGATGGGGAACACTGCAGAGAGTCCATCAGAGGACTGATAAGATGGGACTTACTTTGTAATAGGATCACTCTGGCTGATCTGTTGAAAATCCGCTGTAGGGAGGCTATTTGGAGACTTTTGCAATAATCCAGGGGGAAGGGAGGTGGTAACTTCAATCAAGATTACTATGGGGGAGGGGCAAGAAGGAGTTTGATTCTGGATATGTTTACCGACCTATCGAATGTGGGATGTGAGGAAAGGGAGATCACGGATGACTCCTACCGTTTTGGTCTGAGCACTTCGAGGGATGGAGTTACCAGTTAGGGGCAACCTAAGCATGCAAAGTTTCAACGTGTTGAGTCTGAGATGCCAACTAGATATTTAAATGATACCTGTGAGTCTGTATTTTAAGGAGAGTTCTGGACTGGAGAAAACAGTTGTAGGCTGGAGAAAGAGAAAAGAAGAGGTCTCAACACTGAGCCCTATTTTTAAAATTACAGCTGCAACAAACCTTTACTCCCTTCCATGGACAGTAAAGTGGAGAATATGTATTTTTATAACTTAGTTATCCTACTCTAATGAGTAGAGGACTGTCAAGAAGAAAATGGGCACGCTGCTTTATGTCCTCTTTAAAATATTAGCATTTAGTTATGTGAAGCACAGGGGCAACTTTCTAATCCTTTGTCCCTTACATCTGTTTAGTGTTTTAAGTTCCATAATAAATTCACTTGCATTATTTCATCTTGCCCTTGAAAAATTTCAGGAGATAAGTAGTATTAGCAGAAGGCTATAATGAAGCTCAGAAAATAATATATGAATTATTTACAACAACTCTATTAGGTAGATATTGTTATCGTGCCCAATTTAGAGGCGAGGAAGTTGAGGCAGAGCGAGATGAAGGGATGTGATAAATTCAAGCTTTTCAAGTATGTTAGCAGTAGAGCACCTTCTTCCTTTATGCCCCCCTAACTCTGTGTATATGGTTTATAAAGTGAAAGGAACCCAAGATACTTCTACAACTGAACAATAAGACATGTGAATAATAGTATAGAAAGAGGCATAATTTCAAATTGTGTTTAATACATAAAAATCTTTAAAACTCACCAAATCTAGCAAATAAGACACAAAAACAAGGCTGAAAGTGGATCCTAAAGATGAATAGAGCTATAGAATATTTAAGTCTGAGTTAAGGCAAAACAATGCAGAAGCTCTGAAATCCCGTACTCTGTGATATAAATCACTCAGTGATAATTTAATTTATCCCCAGTGCTCTGGAGTCTCCTTTAGATCCTTCCTCACCTTGAAGTCAAACTGGGAGTGAGCAGATTCTCTTACTATCTACAGAAGAAACAGCAGAAACCAGGAGAGTTCCCCAGAGCTTGGGCCCAGGTTCCCCCACGTTCCTTTGGCTTCTATATCCAGTCATGCAGTACTAAGAAGGAAGCGTCTCGAATAGTTGGAGCCTTCTTGAAAGGACTTGGCCTTTAGTTCACAACTGCTCCTCCATGAAGGGCAAACATTAAGTTAGTAAAAGGCCTAGCATGCAGATGGCATTTTAAATATAACACTTTAAGATATAAAACCTTATGGGATTTGGAAATCAAAATTTCATTTGGACTGGCAGCTTGTACGCAGTAAGATTCATCTCAATGTAATTTTAAAGAGCTGAGTTCCTAAGCTGCCTGAATCAGCCTTTGAAAGAGAAAGATGAGCTCAGTATGTCATGGCTTACAAGACACTCAGCTATGCCAGCTCTGAGCGGGGTAACGCACTGTGACATGTTCAGAGGAAGAATTGAATCGTAAGAGACAAGGAAGCCATTGATGCAGGCTTTTATGCAAGTTGATTAATAAACTTCTCAAAGGATTACACAAAAATCAACTGCTTTCTCTAGAAAAATGTACAGCAGGAAGTGAAAAACTTCTTGACTGATGGCAGAATTCATTGCAGGGAAGGAGCTGGCTCCGGTAGGCAGACCACTCTAGGGCATCTTTTGGGGAAGAGGGGAGATGTGGAGATCTTGGATGTTGACTGGGCCTGCAGAGACCCAGAAGGAAAGGGCAAATTGCTCAACACAAGAGGCCTTTTTTGGTGCTGTCAAAGGGGGGTTTGAGAGGAGAGGTGGGGAGGGGAGAGAAACTTGGGGACATGGTATGAGGCTGAGGAACTACAGAGCCTTGGGTAGCCTGTGAAGCATTCTGGGTGGTTGAGGGGCTGAGGGACTTCCAGGCAGAAGGATGCTTTGTTCAACTTGAACTACTTTGCAATGTAAACTCTTCTTGAGTCTCCCCGCAAATCTCAAATACAGTCTGATAAATACAAAAACCGCCTATTGTGAGTAGATTTTTTGTGTGAAATTTGAGGAGGGGCCTGCATCTTCCATCTGGATCTGTGCAGTACCTACCAGAGCTAAAGTCCATGGCTGGCAAGGTGATAAACTGCAGAAGGGCTGGAAGCCAGGGAGGAACATGAGAATTTGAAGTCACCCTTCTCCCCAGCCCCCATTTTGTTGGAAATCATGGACAGGGTTTGAGGGTTTGGGTAATACCACCTCGTTACTTGCATTCACTTGTGAGGTCCCTAGTGATTGGGGGCTGGGCATCTTCCTCGGGCTCTTTTGTGTGGCTGTGGGCTGGGCTGGGGGCTTTGTTCGCTGCTCCTGGAGCACCCCCCACCCTTCTTGGTCTTGCTCTCTGCCCTGGAGGCTGGCCAGTGTGGACCTGGCTTCCAGCTGGCTTCAGCTCATGGAAAGCTCAATGCAGAGCCTCTGAGGAGTTTAGAAGGGAGGAGAGGGAGGTCAGGGTTTCTATTCCCCTATCTGAAGGTCAGTGCTTCCTCATAAGAAGATTACCTTTCTTCCCAGGTTCTAGTAACCATTCTCTTCCTTTCTACCTCAGCACTAGGTGGGATGATCAGCCACCCTGGTTTGCTGGAACTGAGGGCATTCCCAGTCCTGGGCAAACAGGGACGAGTTCATCACCCTGGCCTTAAGAATAGTTAGCACCTCCTCTGACGCTTCTAGCTTCAGGTTACTAAACTATCTCTTGTGGTCCCCCTGTACCTCATCCCTCCTTTGTAGATAGTCCTTTTGTAAAACAAACACACCTTCCTGGAATTATCTGATTCAAGCATGTTGTCTCTTTTCTGTTGGGACTTAGAGTGACACACTAGGTGTCCATGCGCACTCATGCCCATGCCCCCTCTGAGCACTGGTTTCCTCTATTGGCAAGTGAGAGGGGCACACCAGAACATCCCATTACATTTTCCCAGCTCCAACAAGTGGTCGAAAAGAATATCACGATCTTAAATGTTGGCAATGTCTACTTCATTACTATTGTCATCTTTTAGTAATTCTACCCAGAGAATTCTTGAGGACCTCATTTTGCCAGACCTTGGCTGTGCCCTTGGGAAACTGAGATGCAGGGTACAGAGTCCTGGCCCTGGCAAGGGTGGTATCTGGTCTGGGGGGAGGGGAGTAGGGCGAGGCCAGATTGTCAGTGGATTATTTCAGCACAACCTGCTACATGCTAAACAAGGTTTAAGCATAGAGGCCCAAGGAGAAGTACCAGAACCCAAGGAGGGTCACGGAAGGGTTCCTAGGGGAAGGAACACCTGAACTGAGTTTTAAATGATGTGCTGGGGCCAGGTATAGCAGGCTGAGGAGCTGAAAAGAGCAGGTGGAGCATTCCTTGCGGAGGAATGGCACGAGCAGAGGCCTGGAGAAGGCCAAGGACATGGTCATGGGGTGAGTAGGGGAAGATTTTGGGGTGGGGTAACATTAGCTGCTGAGTTTTGGTGAAGCCTAAGTTGTGATGTAGGAGATGAGTCTGGAGAAGTAGGCAAGGCCAGATGATAGAGGGTCTGGCAGGCTGCTTAAGGAGGTGGCTCTGTTAAGTACGAGAACATTGTGGCACTTCAGGGGAGATTTTCTGTTACCAGCTAACTATCATTTAAATTTTTCAAGAAGGGAATAAGTGCCTCTCACATCTTATTTTAAATTATGAAAACCTTGGAGAAGTTTGGGGGTGATTAGCTGCTCTTCCAGCTCCACAGGTGGCCCCAAGAAGGACTCTCAGTTTGGTGCTCCCCCCTCCCCAGGTGCTCAGTGGGGGTGGCAATCCCAGCCCGGGGTGTCACACAGATCAAGACGCCAACAACACAGTTTGAGCAGCTGGGAAGGGAAGAGAAAGGATGGAAATGAAGGATGGACCTCAAAGCAATTAACTGGATGATTTATACCTGGAAGGGTTGCTGATGCCACAGGGATGAAGCCAGAACCAAAGACCATAGATCACGTGATTCCATTTAGATGAAATGTCCAGAACAGACAAATCCGCAGAGACAGAGAGAAGACAGACAGTGGGGCCCGGGGCTGAGAAGGGGGAGAGGGAGGCCGGACAGTGACCGCTTAATGGGTACAGCTTCCTTTTAAGGTGAGATGTTCTGGAACATCTAGATAGTGGTGATGGTCGCACATTGTGAATGTACTAAATGTCATTCACGGTCATTTTTACGTTAGGTGTATTTTACCATGATAAATATATATATACACACACATGTACGCACAAACTTAAAGAAATCACCTTACTGGTTGTTAAGACCGACTTCGGTCTCCAAGGTACTTCTGCAACCTGCATGGTGAGTGGACATCCAGATTTTATCAGAACACCCTCACCGAGAGGAGAATGGCCATCTCAGTAGGAAGTGCACTTCATCTTTAGGAAGTCCTAATCGTTACAAAACTCACTACTAAAGTGACTTAAAAATCTCCTCGACAGAGAAAGCGAAGCGTTGCCAAGCGATCAGGATGAAAGGATACCAGGTACCTCGCCTACGCCCCACACTTCCATTTGCGCCTCAAGGGAGAGTCGGCTCGGTGAGGGCAGGGGTCCTGCAGGCGGCTGCCTGAAGGTGTCCCGTCTGGAGCAGCGTTGCTGCGTTTTCCTGAGCGCGTCCACCAAAGGGCTTGTGCGGGATACAGAAGTTACGTCTGGATCATCCCAGAGTGTGGCTCTAGAGTATTCAAAATCTAGATGAACAGAAATATAGGAAACATTTCAGGATTTTCCGTGTGAAGAAACACACTACTGTGCTCATTTTAAAGTGAGAAAATCATGTTCTATTTAAAAACAATACATGAGAAAAACTGTATTACCCGAAATGTTATGTGTTTTATAAGCAGAGATACAGTTAAATGTCTTTGATTTGATTTCTAAAATGCACGTCATCTATATCTACAAAAACATGCCTACTGTGTAAACCCAAGTACACACGAGTGTTTCCCTTACTTCATAGGCTGTGGCCTAAGCAGCACATATACAGACGCCGTTTAATATTAGCATGGGTAACAGTTCAGAAATTATTTCATGTTCTGGTTTAATTAATAGTGAAACAGATCAATAGGAAAAGTTAAGGGCTTCCCTCTGAGCGGGGCCCAGGGAGCTCAGCCGCAGCTCCCTGACTCCTGACTCCCCCAGGGCAGCGACCCCACCGCTCAGCCTTCGCACCAGCTCCCTTTGGCGCCCCTCACAGCCGCCAGAAGTGCCAGGACTAATTAGGGCTCCCTTCTGCTGGGGGTGCTGAAGAGCTTCGTGGTGCACAAAGAAAGATGTGAATTTTGTCCCTGGGAACCAGCAATGTTTTGTATTTCAAAGCCCTGCTTTTAGATGCTTCTCCGCACACAAACATTGGAACAATGTCTTGTCTTATTGTCATTGTAGCAGAAAAATACCAGCCCAGGAGGCTGGCTGCTGACAGCTGTGGGAGCCTGCCTACCTTTAGTATTTCGAGATGACGGCAGAAGCTTCCTGGAACCCGGGCCCCAATCTGCCTCAGGGTGGGGAGAAGCCAGAAACACCCCGAGCGACTCAGGAGAAACAGGAGAGCAGCGAGGGAGCTGGGCGCCAGGAGGAAAGGGAGTTTTGTTTTAGGCCTGGGAGGAGACATAACCAGGTTACCACACAAAGGACGCGAAGAACATTTATCTTTCTGAGAAAGTGAGAGCCGGCTAAGGGACTCAGGCAAAGCCCCTATTCCCGAAGCTTCGAGGCCTGTGATTTTCTCTGGCTGTGGGAGGGGCAGGTAGTTTGAGATAAAGGAGAGGCCAAGAACACAGCGTGGTGGTGAAAACTTTGCCTCTCCCTCCCTCCCTTCCCTGTGGATTTATTAGGCAGCCAGGCAAATCGGTGCACAAAGAATAGGTTTGCTGGAATTGCAGCTGGGTAAATGGCACATTAGGCAATTTTGCAGGCTCACGGTGATCTGTAGCTGCACAGAAATGGAATTGTGTAAGGCAAAGGGCCCTGCGTCTGCGGTGCCAGCTCAGGGCTGAGCCTTCCAGGCGCCTCGCCTCCCCACTTTGCTCGCCTCCCCACTTTGCTGGGGAAGGGCTTCCTGCCCAGTCTGTCTGGCGGCCTGCAGGGGTGCGCCGAGCCACCCCTCGCCTGGAGGCGGTGTTACTCACCCAGGAGAGGACGTTTTAACTCGCCACCTCCCCTCCAGCGCGCAGTATTGATTTTCTGCTGGAAGGAGACAGCCATTTCTTCACAGTGCCTTTGGAGGCAGACCTGGCTGCGGACCCAGCTTTGCAAGCAAGACCTGCCTGCACTCAGGGAACGCGGCAGAATCTCCTCCCTCCTGGCAAATTGTGCCCATGCAATTTACTAGTTATTGCAAGTTCATGTTTTGTAGTTAAGTTGTTCAAGGAAAACCCAAGGAATTGAAGCCGTTTCATCACTTGATTAGTCTAAACAAGTCCGGATAATTAGCCTGGCTAATTTATACTTGTGTGTATTGTGTGGTTTGAGCGAACATTTTAAAGGTGGTGCCAGTTCAAAAATGTAGAATAATTATTCTATAATACTGGGCATGGGGCGTATTTCCATGGGATTGCACCTTGAATATGCAAAGGCTCTGTCTTTTGAAACGTGGTTGGCAAAAGTGAGGAGTGTTTGAAAATTCTCCACTATGGAGCTTTTTTTTTTTTTTTTTACAGGAGTTTATGGAATCTCTGATTTTGCCTTGCAGGCATAAAAGGCCTACCAGAAGCATCTTGTAAAGAAAACAAATTAATAGAACATCCCTTGCTCTAAAAAAATGCCAGTCTGGGTAAAGTAGAGAATTAGCCTTTTATTACTTTGAAATTAAGTGCACAGTTTCAATGTCTCCCCATTGTTTACCAAATATAATAGATCCCCTTGCCTGGGTTTCAAACGGCCTTGAACCGCATATACCCAACATCTGTAGGCTAAATGTGAGATTGCAATGTACTTTTATTATATATAAATACCATAATATATAGTACTCAGATGTAGGAGAAATTCCTTAGGCCTCGAATGAGAGGAAAAGACAGGATGCATGGACCAAAAGAAAACTGATTTGTCGATTTATTGACTCATTCGAGATATATTTCCTGAGAGGTAACGGAAGAAGACGCAGAGATAACATGGTTTTACAATGAGAAATTGCCATTACGCCATTGATAGGTAGAGGTGGAAATACTAACTTACTTTGGAGCGCACTTTTTTGTTTTGGAAAGGACCAACTTTGGTGGTGCCTTTTAGTGATGTAGATGAGGGGGAAATTGGGATAGGAACCAACAAAGGTACTTGGAGGAAGGGAACTGATGCCTTCATATTTGAGGTTTAATGCTCTGTAACGCGTCTGGATGCAAATGACCATGATTGAGGGCGGCTGTTTATAAATGAGGGTCTCAAGAGAAAACACAGTTTAAGGAGGGGGCAGCCTAGAGTGGTGGCCAAGGCCAGTGTCATCGTTAGAAAGAGACGCAGGGTGTCAGGGCGTGGCTGATGCTGGAGCACCTGTTGGCCAAGGGGTGTGTGTGTGTGTGTGTGTGTGTGTGTGTGTGTGTGTGTGTGTGTAAACTTAAAGAGGTGAGTCAACAACAGATTATCGCTTTGGAAGCCCAGGCCAATTAACGTGTGCTGTGAGCCCTGCTAGAGTCTAGGACTGGAGGAGAGATGCTACTTCATTCCTTCTCTGCACCCTGAGGGAATGCTGTCACAGCAGCGAGTTCCTTGTCACCAGAGCATGACCAGGAGTAGACAGGGGCTGCTCAGGATTGCTGGAGTTCCCCATTAAGAGCACTTTTTTTGGCAAAGACTCCATAAGGCAGAGAATGAGTCTTTTCAAAAGTTAGGTAGAATTTTCCAGCCCATTGGAATTCCCAACTTACCTTATGGCTAGGGGTTGGGGAGAGACTTTCTATTGAGGAAACACAAATATTATCAATGTAAATGGAAATACGGAGATGAATTGGTGGGTTTTAAAACAAAAATTAGATGTGACCTAGTGATGTGACCCAAGTTGGGCATGTTGGTCAGAGTTCTTTGAAGAAACAGAATATATATGTGGAATTCTATCAATAGGGAGATATTTTAAGAATTGGCTCATATGTTTATGGGGCCTGGCAAGTCCAAAATCTGTAGGACAGGCAGACAGACTGGAAATTTAGGTAAAAGTTGATGCTGCGGTCTTGCGTCCAAAATCCATAGAGCAGAACAACAGGCTGGAAACTCAGGCAGGACTTCAAAGTTACAATCTTGAGACGGAATTTCTTCTTGCCTGGGAATCTTGAATATTTGCTCTTAAAGCCTTCAATTGATTGGATGAAGCCTACCCTCATTATGAAAGTTAATTCGCTTTACTTATTATAATAAGCTGATTGTAAATCTTAACCACATACAAAATACCTTCACAGTAATATCTAGACTAGTATTTGCCCAAACATCTGGGCACTTGCAGCCTAGCTAAATTGATCTATAAAATTAACCATCACTCTGGGGAAACAGACAGGCTGATTATCTAACATAGGAACTTCCAACTTGGTAATGGGATAATACATTTATCACAAAACTAAGACACAAAGTAGTATGTGGTGTCATAAAAGGAGTGCAAATAAAGTGACATAGGGATTCTGAGAGTGGGAATGCACATCCCCCCGGGGTGACCAGACAAGGACATTTCAGATAGAAGGAAAGACCAGAACAGTTTCAGAAGGAAGTCTCAAAGGAAAGTGTTGAATTGGCATAGCCTAGCGTAGGAGAGCCTAGCCTAGCATAGACTAGGCTAGCGTAGCGTAGAGCACTAGAGACCTGGAACAGATTGAGCACTGAGAATTAAATGGAAGGCGGGGGGGATTATTGGAGTTTCTGAGCACAGAAGTGACGTAAATACAATGATTGTATGTGGGGTGGATTGCTGTGCTTTTGAAAGTGATGGGGAGGAACAAAAGCAATTTGGTTGATTGGCAGTAGAATAAGAACCTTTATGGATCTGCCTGGAGTAATGCACTCTCAGTGTCACCCCTCCCCTTCAGAGATTTGGCAACCCCGGAAAAATAAAACATAAGGAAGACATATGGATAGAGATGTGTGTGTGTGTGTGTGTGTGTGTGTGTGTGTGTGTGTGTGTGAAGAATTTGGACAGGGTTGGTTTGCATTTTTGCAAAGTTAGTCTGGCCTTGGATGGGGTAGAGATGGGAGGGAGCATGACTGTGGTCAGGGAGCGCAGTTCAGAAGAGAAGGGCTGAGAAAGGCAAGTGTTATGAGAGTTGAAGGGTGGGAGGGAGTGGCTCAGGGAAGACTTCACGGAAGTTTCCTTTGATGTGGGCCTAGAAGCATGGAGGACCTCAATAGGTAGGAGATCCTGTACATACAAAGCCAAAGAGCACGTGATTTGTGGAAAGAACTGCAGTAGAAAAGGGTCTGGAGGGGTCTTGGAGGAAAATGGCAGGGGAGGGCTTTTCTATGAATCCTGGTGTGCAGTTGCAGGAGGCGAATGGTGTCATAGGAGGTTTGATTTATAAACAGGGGAGCCATGTGATTAGAATGGTGCTCTGGGAAGGTTACTATAATAAAGGCGCTCTGGACAGAGTTCAGGAGAGTGGTGCAGGATAAACAGCTGGAAGGCTAGTGGCTATTAGGCAGTGAAGACTGGAAACCAGAATTGAAACTGTGGTAGTTGAATTAAGGGTCATGTTTTCAAGATATTACAGAAGTTGAATCTATAGGATATGACTATTAATTTGGGGTAGAGTGGATAGGAGCAGGAGGAGTAAAAACAGGTATTTATTTTTTCAGATAGGGCGAATGAAAATGCAGGGACAATATTCACAGGACTGGAGCGTTCAGGAAGAGAACCTGGTGTGGAAAGCAAGGCCATGACTTCATCTTGAACAATCTGGTGGGACAATCTGGTGAAAGTCTTTAGAGCCCGGCAGTCATAAACATGGTCTAGAACTTAGGAAGGAGGTCAGAATTAGAAATATATGTTTATTTCTGAGGGCTGTCTTGGTTAAGGTATGTGTGGGATAATCCTGTGGATGGAGGCTTTGTCCTTCCAGGCAAACACCGTTTTCAAAGACAATGCGACACAACTGGTAAAAACTTTTGCTTTTGCTCCAGCTGGGTCCAACCCAGTTATTTATAGACTCCATAAACTTTAAAGATATTGCTGAGCCTTTCTAAGCCTCAGTTTCTTTATCTGTAAGTTGGGAATGATATATAAGGATGATGGTGTTAACTAAGTTAATACACGCAAAATACCGGCCAGGTGGCTGGTGTGCTTTTGGTGCACTACTGGGACTGTTCATGGAAGTGCCCTTGTCCTCTGCCAGATCTTATGGTTGTGGAAACCAGGACAGTCTTTCGTTCCTGCCCACCCCAGATCTTATGTAAAAACTACCTTTCCTGTGCCAGCATGAGTTGAATTTCCCTGGGGGGTGAAAAAGTACACTACTAAGTTGTGCCTTTGTCTATGGCCCTTCTTTTCCTGTCCATCTCGGGCGAATAGTTGGGGATCTGAAGGCTGGATTGTACCCTTAGCCTAAGGATACCCGTTTAGAGTGGGGATGATGGAGGAGACCATACGTCCTGCGGCCTTCACCTGCCCTGTGAAGCAATGGCACAGGCCGGCTTAAAGGAAGGGCCAGTGTGGGGTGGAGCCAGAGACTGGAAGACAGTGATGAGAATACTGGAGTTCCACGGGAGCGAGAGCAGTCTGAGGACAGAGGAAAGAATGTTTTTAACAACATTATGGACCTTGATGACAAACCTGAATCATTTAGGAGAAATAGAATATTAACTAAAGGTAATCATAAGAGCTAACATGTTTTTTTTTTTTAATGCTTCCTATATGCCAGGCACCATGCCAAGTGCTTTACTTGCACGGCCTGATTTAATCCACTCAGTACTCTCCTTGTACAGGTGAGGGAACTAAGGCAAAGAGAGGGTTTTCTCCAGTTCATGTACTTTTTTTTTACTTTTCAAGTTCACATACTTAGAAAGTGGCAGCGATAAGATTAGTTTCAGGCCTGTCGGATCTCAGTCAGAGCTCTTACTTCTACAGGACACTCTTCTCTTGGCTGCTTTTCTCACCACATGCCCAGGCTTGCTGTCTATGGGGATGTAGAAAACTCGGAGCCCAAGTTACATTTTTACAGCTTCCCCTGGGCTGGGTTGTACAAAGAGCATTTGAATCCCAGCACTGAACTTGCCATCACTGTGGCCTCCAGCGAGGTACTCGGCTGCCAGGAACAACAGTGAGCTATCAGATGACAAGTAGCAGAGATGAACCAACTGATTAGAGATACCTGGTGTAGTTGAAGGTGCATGGGATTTAGAAGTAGAGCACCCATATTTCAGATGGATCTGCTACTTTTCAGGTAGTTTAGGGCAAATTATTTAAACTCTGTACAGTAGTCTCCCTCCCTGGCCCCGCCCCTGCCCCAATCTGTGGTTTTGCTTCCTGAGGTTTGTTACCTGCAGTTAACTGAGGTCTAAAAATATTAAATGGAAGACTCAAAAAGTAAACAATTCATAAGTTCTAAATTGTGCACCATTCTGAGTAGTGTGATTAAATCTCACACTGTCCTGCTCTGTGCCTCCTGGGCTGTGAATCATCCCTTTATCCATTGTCTGTATGCTGCATACGCTTCCCACCTGCTATTTAGTAGCCCTCTAGATTATCAGATTGAGTCCTAAGGTGTCGCAGGGCTTGTGTTAAAGTAACCCTTTTTTTAACTTAATGATGGATGCGAAGAGCAAGAGTAGTGATGCTGGCCATTCCTATATGACAAGAAGAGGCTGTAAAGTGCTTCCTTTAAGTGTAAAGGTGAACATTCTTGATTTAATAAGGAAAGAAAAAAAAATATGCTGAGGTTGCAAAGATCTATGGTAAAAACCAAATTTCCACTCATGAAATGGCCTAATTTATAAATTAAACTCTATCACAGGCATGCACATACAGCATGCACCATTTAACGATGGGGACACGTTCGGAGAAGTGTGTCATTAGGCAATTTCACCCCTGTAAGAGCATTGCAGAGTGCACTTATACATGCCTAGCAGGTGTACCCACTGCACATCTGGGCCACATGGTATACCACCATCGTGTACGTGGCCCACTGCTGACTTCATTACGCCGTGTATGACTGTACAGAAAAAACACTGTATCTGTGCTTTCAGGCATCCACTGGGGGCCTTGGAATATACCCCTTGCAGATAAAGGGGGACTACTGTACACTTTTTTTCTTCTTCTCATTTTGAACATGGGGCTGGAAACATGCTCCTGGCAGGAATGCAATGAAAGTGAGATATTTTAAGACCAGCATCAGAAGAGCACCTGGTGCACAGTGGGTGCTCAAATCTTAGTTTTTACACTATTGCCTGTCTGTTACTCAGTAGATGGGGGGGGGGGGGAGCCAGTTTGCCATTGGTCTCTCCTAAGACGAGCCAGTGTATTTGTGCTTTCCTACCTTCTCGAAGTCACAGGTCGGCCAGCATTCCCACCTGGAGGAGCTCTTCCCCTCCCCCAGGGACATTTGGTAATGGCTAAGGCATTTTTTTTGTTTATCATAGTTTATCACTACTAAGCTCTAATGGGTAGAGGCCGGGGATGCTACCAGACACCCTCCAATGCACAGGACAGTTCCGAGCAACAAAGGATTCTCTGGTGATAGCACCGACATGGAGAAACTCTGCTCGAGAAGAAAGCGCTGCTGAAATGAGACCAGGAGGGAGGGACAGTGAGGGGTGAGAGGAGGGAGAGGGTATTTTCCCTCTTTGGGTGTGTGACCCAGGTGCAGCAAGGAGAGCTATAAAAAGGGAGGCCTGTCAGTGAAATACAAACAGACTAGGTCAACAGGCAGCGCAAATGGCCTCCGGAACACCACTGTCCCCTCTTCTTTTCTCTTGCACGTCTGAGGATAGTGGCTTGTGTCTGAAATCTCGCTGCCACTTATCCTTGTTGTCAGGGAACGCTGCTTGAGGACTCTTTGTGCTCAGCATAGCCCGGTGTTATCAAGACCGTGCCCGCTTTTTCCGAACTGAAAATTGGGTCACCTGATGAGTCAGGGCCGAGCGTGAAGCCCGGTCAGCTGACGTTACTACTCAGGACGTAGGGATCGACGACAGGAGTGACATATACAAGGTGCGGATAGAAAACAATGAGGCTGTATCTTCTATACGACAGACACATGTACATGTGGCCAGAATTTAGGGACCCAACCATATACAGGCTCCTTGGGGACAGGGTCCCTGGCTATTTTGGTGGCTTCATGGCACATATATCAAAGAAAAACCACGTACACACACATGTTGGCGTTCTGAGTGAAAATTCCCGTTCCTTTCCTTGCAAATGTAAAACATACGCAGGAGCCGAGCTTTCAGATTAATTGGCTCCCAGAAGAAAGAGAGAAAGTGATATGTGTCGTTGAAATCATTACAGTAAGTCATCACTTAGTGTCGATGAGAGGTTCTTGGAAACTGTGACTTTGAGCGAAACAATGAACAGCAAAAGCAGTTTTGTCACAGGCCAATTGATGTAAACAAGAGTTAAGTTCCACGGCCTAGTTTTGGTCACAGAAACATCACCAAACTTTTCAGTAAAGACCCCAAACACTTACATACCAAACACTAAAAGAAATGTGAGCCATGCGTACATTTCAGAAAGATGGATGAAAACAAGTAAAATGATTATTTTCCAGTGCATTTTATTGCAGTTCATGTTCGTGAGTGGCCACAGCCTCTCCCTGCAGCTCAGGACGCAAGGCTGCACCCACCCCGGACAGGACTCCTTTTCATCGCAAGGCCACTCACACCCACACCCACACCCACACCCACGCTCACTCTCAGACTGGGGCAATTTAGACACACCAGTTCACCTCGCATGCTCATCCTTGGGATGTGGGGGGGAACTGGAGTACCTGGGGAGACCCACACAACATGGGGACAGAGTGCAAACTCCACATGGGCAGTGGCCCCTGCTGGGAGTAGGTTTTTGTTTTTTATCATCAATGTTAAAACTAAGTAGCATTGAGGAACTGCTATACATGATCCTGGACAATTCTGATTAGATACATTTGGGGTCAGCTTTGATAAACAGCAAGTTCTGCCTTTGATTAAAATAAAATCTGAATAACAGCTCCTCCTTGCTAAAGAATGTTCCTGGTGTGTGTGTGTGTGTGTGTGTGTGATCTCAGGATAGAAAACATTTGGAAAGGCCCTATGATTCATTCATGGCTTAACGCTCAGAGTGAAAGACTTCAGAAATGTAAATCTCCTAGGTCATAAATGACTGCTCCTGGCAGGTAGGCTAAGTTTTGCTACTTTTACAGAGCAGGTATTCAATAAATAATTGTTTAAATAATAGAAGAGGAAGATATGAGATAATGCACGTAAAGTGGTCATCAGAGTGCCTGGCTCATAGTAGTTGCTCAATAAAAGACAGCTGCTTGGATTTGTACATGACGAGATGCTGTCAGTGAGACTATTAAAAGGAATGTGCTGTGGATTATGAAGAAGACACTAGCGAGAGGCATTCTAGAAGCTCCTGTGAACACCTCTGCCCTCTTGGTAAAAGGGACAGACACTGGGGGAACTGCCTTTATTCGTCTTACACTGAACTCTGGTAGGATGCCAAAATCGTGGCATTCAGTTACCGGGATGAAGCAAAGGCGCATGGCAAGGGTGGCCGAGTAGAAAGTTCTTGTTCCTCACGCATCACGGAGCCAGCATGGCAGCCCTGCACTGTTCACCTCCTGACTTGTGTTTACGTGAGAAAAATAACACCCCTCTCTGCATAAGCTACGAGGTGTTGGATTTGTCCTGAGGGCAGCCAGACCTAAGCTTCACAATACAGCCCTGGGACTCGGCAGGAACAGCTGCCCACCTAGGTCCCACCAGCAGTAGGTGGCATTTTGAGATGGAAGAGCGAAGATTTTTCTGTGTCTTCTACACTTGCCTTCGATTTTATTTTTTGGCGAGTTTCAAGTCGCATTTTTATTGATGTTGTGCATAAGATATCATTTCTTGAGCTTTCTTCTATTTCTCATCTCATATTCTTCAAGCGCTTTCGTGATGAAGAGGAAGCGGCGTTCACCCCCAAGTCGCAGGGCCCACTCATCTCAGGTGACTGAGGCCCTGAGAGCCACATGACTTCACTGCTGGAAGCACCCCGTGGGCTCTAAGGAGCAGGGAGGGAGCGCCAGCTCTACCTGCAAGTGCAGAGGTGACCGTGTCCAAGGGTTCCTCGGAGGCGCATCGAAGACCTGTTGAGGGGGTGGGTTTGTGGGGTGCTCGGAAGGTCAGAACCCATCTTGGTCCCTCTCTCCCTTCCACCAGAATTTCTCCACTTTGACCTGTGTTGTATAATGTACATTAGAAAGAGGGTTCTACGGCTAGAAACCCCTGATCTGCAGATCAGTAATATGCAGACCGCAGAGGTTCATCTAAGCTTGTGAAGCATCCACTGCACACAAAATATCACTGCGGGTCTGTACGGTGCACAGACCTAGCAGGCTGTTCCCAGACACAGTCATGTGAATGCCGCCCTGGGGTTGTGCCATGAGGCAGCCCTAAGGGCAGGTGCCAGCCACACAGGGGGAGTGAGGCAGGGTTGTCACCTTACGGCACCCACAGTGTGTGTAAGGAAAGAATGGGGAAGATGTCGAAGACACACTGTGGTTGCTGTGTGCACAGGATGAGATAAACCTAAGAGGTATCAACTCAATATCATGGAAGCTTAAAGAGATAAAAAGGTATAACAAGAGGGGAGGTCTCAGGAACGACTTTTTACAGAAAGCAGTCTTTTATACGGCCCTTGGAAGAAAGCTAGGCCCGAATATGAATTAGTGCAGGCTGGTAAAACTAACATAAATCTGCACTGAGCGGAGGTGATACATGAGTCCTTAGCTCCTGTTTTATTTAAACCTCATATAAAGCAAAGGTTATCGTCTCCATTTCAAAGTATATGATGGTCTAACCATTACACTTGAAACTAATAAAAATAATATTGAATGTAAGCTGTAACTGAAAAAAAACTTTAAAAGAATACTTTAAGAAAGAGGTTGGAGAGTCTGTCCAAGGCCTTGCAGATAATAACGGGGGGACAGACACAGGATTCAAAATAAGATGCATTTGCTGTCACAGCCAATGCTCGTCTAGGTTCATCCTGAAATAAGTGGTGTCAGAATGCGGGACTCAGGTCGGGGCTTCCTCCAGAGTGGGGAGCAAGAGACGACAAACACAGACCTGATGCCGTTTCTTTTAGGATACATTTATGATCTATAAATGGGAGATTTATAAGAAGCAGGACAGGTGGAGATGCCAGAGAGCAAGGAACACTGGAAAACAACCCTTTTTTAATATGTTGTTGTGAAATGTATATAACATAATGTACCATCTTAATTTTAAAATGTGCAGTTCACTGCCATTAAATAGAGTCACAGTGTTGAGCGACCATCACCACCGTTTAGTTCAGAACTTTATCATCACCTCAGAAGTCAACCCTGAGCTTATTAAGCAGCCGCTGCAACATCCCTGCTCCCAGTCCCGAGTCCTTGCGACTCTGAATCTGCTCCTGTCTCTGTGGGTTTGCCTACTCTGGGTCTTTCATATAAATGGGATCATACAATACGTGGTCTCTGTGTCTTCTTTCTTTCACTTAGCAAAGTGTTTTCAAGGTTGGGAAACATTTTCAAAGGAGTGTTTTTCTTGCATCCACCGGCAATTCTGTCCTGTAGGGAGCTGGCAGAAGCCTCTCCCGATGTCACCGCTTGCAGAACAGCGGCCCCTGCTGGACTCCAGCAGAAGTTTGCTCCCCCAGCTGCAGACAAGCGTTTGGCAGTCACCCTCCGGTCGAGTGAAGGTAAGAGTTTTCTTCTAAAAAGCCAGGAAATTAAAAAAAAAAAAAATCAAATTTAGTTTTCTCCCACTACAGAAGCTTTAAATAACACAAGATTGCAAGGGAAAATGCCTGTCAAGTTGGTGTCAGTAATTGTTGGTCATCAGGCTCTGTATTATAAGGGATCTGTAGGGTTGAGATAAGTATATGGGGCCATTTGAATCGCTTGTGATTATTCCGCCAGGATTTGATGTCCTTATAGGTTAGTTCCAATGAAATAGCAAGTGTGCTTGGAGAAATCCATACTTGAAGTTATGTTAAATACCCATAAATGAAGCCTAAACCAATCGTGCTATTACTTTGGTTATTAGTAGCAATCAAGTGTTTAAGCCCTGAAAATTGCCCCATCAAAATTCAAGCCTATAGCAAACAAGAGAATAGAGAAGATGCATATTCTTATGTTAATATGGCTATATTGGGACTTGGCTGAGTTGTTAAGTAGATCTTTGGTCAAATATTTGTTTCCATTATTTGGCTCTTCCACTTTCCTAGGCACAGTTTTTTCTCCTGACATAAAATAGACCTAAGGCAATAGGGAGAGAGGCATCTAAAAGGAGATTTTGTCCAGAGCAGGTAGGAAGCTAATGGTCACTAATGCAAATAAGAGCCTCCTTGTATGTGTTGCCATGGATCCCTGAACTTCCTCCAGCAATAAGTGAATTGGTTATTATTGCTTAATTATTTTATGTCCGTTTTTCTTCCACAAGGACATCTATCATCTCTATCTATCTATCATCTATCTATCTATCTATCATCTATCTATCTATCTATCTATCTATCTATCTATCTATCTATCTATCTATCTCTATCTATCTATCTATCTATCTATCTATCTATCTATCTATCTATCTATCTACCTATCTATCATCTATCTATCTATCTATCATCTATCTATCTATCTATCTATCTATCTATCTATCTATCATCTATCTATCTATCTATCTATCTATCTATCTATCTATCTATCTATCTATCTATCTATCATCTATCTATCATCTATATCTATCTATCATCTATATCTATCTATCTATCATCTATCTATCTATCATCTATCATCTATCTATCCATCCATCATCTATCATCTGCCATGTTTTCCAAAGCCTAGAAGAGCATTGAGCACATAGTAGGTGCTCAAAAAATATTTTCAGATTGGTTGTCTAAATGAAAAACCTTCTGAAAACATGGTTTCAAGTTCTGACTTTGTGATTGTGTTTTGACCTACCTTACTAAGTTCTTGTGAGAATCAGGTAAGACCGTGCTCTATAAAATAGTCCTTTTGGCCCTGGCTGGGTGACTCAGCTGGTTGGAGTGTGTCCCTTACACCAAAAGGTTGTGGGTTCGATTTCCTGTTAGGGCACATACCTAGGTTGTGGGTTCAATCCCCTGTTGGGGAGCATACAGGAGGCAACCATCTGATCAATGTTTCTCTCTTTCTCCCTTCCTCTCTCTAAAAATCAATAAACACACATCCTCAGGTGAAGATTAAAATATTGCTTCTGAAGAGTAAATTTCCATAATGTGACTTGCTAAAGCCAGTGGTAACAATGAGCCCTCTCAGGAGAAGGGGCCTGGGAAAGCAGGATAGGGCAGCAGGAAAACCTAAGCAAGGATGTGGCCTCAGCTGACCAGCTGCAGCCGAAGCCCACATCCCCGACCCCTTGACCCCAGCATGAATCGCACCACAAAGTTGTTTCCACCTTAAGGCAAGGGGGAGGACCTTTTACATCCCAGTGTCAATAGTTAGCCATTAGCTGTGGGCTGCCTCTCGAGGTGGGGTGGTTGGGTGGCTCCTGCTTAGTCCAGGGCACCTCTCCTGAGAAAGGGAGCTGAGATCTATTAGCAGCTGGGGAATGGGGACATTGGCTTGGTTAATGGGGACACTGGCTTGGTTAATGGGGACACTGGCTTGGTTAAAGGGGCCTGGGCAATAGTACCAGTAAAGGGGAGATGGAGGTTCAGGGCCTCTGGAATTGTATGGATGGAGAAGACCTAATGAAGGTGAAACTACAAAGGAAAATCTGGGGCTTGGTACCCAAGGAAGGAGAGGCAAGTGCTGGAGAGCCAAAGAGCAACCTGGGTACGCCTTCTGGGAGCGACAGTCTTCTTGGCTGGCTGCAGGTGGCATGGCACCCGACCCCTCTGGCCTCCCATTATCAGCATGGGAAGACATGGTGATAGTTTTGAAAAAGGTTCGGAATGTATCTAGATAATTGGATAGTTTTGTTCTGATAGTTCCCTGTATTGCCATTTTGTTTGTCTAACCATTTGAGTGGCTGAATGTTCGACGACAGCGGGCTGGGTAGGAAAAGAGGTGAGTCCTGCCAAAGGAGGCAAGGAAAACAAGAGCACAATCTCGGACAGGGAAAACGTCCCACTTTGAGCTTTTATTGCTTTTTGGGTAAGGAGAGAGGAAAAAAATTCCTGCTAAATCCAATAATCAATTCTCAGGCCTATTGTGCTTTTATCATCAGTCAGAGGATCTGGGAAGAAATCTTTAAACACCCACCAAATGCTTTCATTTGAGAAGAAATACCAAGTTTCTGTTTTACCCAGGAGCCTCGAAAAGTTTACCACATTTGACCTACCAAAAATATGAAGAAGGCATGACACCTAGTCTTTCTCTTTTCCGTCCTTTAGTTTCCTTTAATTAGCTCCAGGTCGTGGACCGGAACATATTTGGCAGATGGAACATGCACACAGTCATTTATTTTCACATCCCCTACTTCCTTCAAGCATCGTGGCTGGTTTTAATAACCGTGCATTTTAGTGGTTGCTCTGTGCAGATTTCAACCCGAACATATGTCTTATAGCTTCTGAACTTGAGTTGGTGTCTTAAAGGGACAACTATGAGAAAATCCGTTTAACCGGGGTTCTGTTTGAGTTTGATTATTAAGGGTAATGAGACTAACTATCTATTAGTCTAAGAAAGTCCCTCTGCCATGGAAACATCTGTCATGGGACAGTCCTAAGCCTGTGTATGTTGCTGGCAAGAATGGTGCCCATTCCCACCTCGGTGATGAAATGTAACCTCACCACCCATAAAAAGAGCCTTCAGTTACATACAAAAATGTCCAGCTGAAAAGAAGCGTGAACTTAGCTTTGCATAGATGCCACTGGAACTTGTTCCTTACTCACAAACATGAATCCTAATTTGAACTGTAACCCGATGTGGTCTATTGATTGAATTGTACTGATCCTGTTTATTTATTTATTTTTTTGGTCTATTCCTCGATCCCATCCCCCAATTTTACTCACTTTTCATATGTCCATTTAAAGCTCCCTTTCTTGCTGTAGGTGTGAGTGTTGGGAGACTTTGCAGTGGGACCCAGTGGGTGTATCATGAGAGCTCAGGAGCAGAGGACAGGCTGGAGTCGTTCCTGGTTGCAGAGGCCCTGCTGGTGGCGGGGCATCTCCCTCGCACACTGGGCCTGGTATAATGCTGCATTTCTCCAAGTTCAGTGATTGACTATCTTCACAATTTTTGCCATATCTTTTTGCCTGTGCAATTTTTAATTTAAAAGTTTCCCTTATATTACAAATATCTTAAAAATGTACAAACTACTCTAGCCTCATCTCAAGTAATAATATCCATGTATCAGAGATTCGATTGGCCATTTGTGGACCTTATTTCATCAGCTCTATGGCATACATTTTCCCCACATGGTTAATGTATCTGAAGTCATGATGTGTTTTGCAATGGATGCCAATGACCAGGCTGCAGTCAGGATCTAGTTCAGATAAAAACAAGGAGTGGATGTCAGAGGCATGGGTGAAAATGCTGAAGTCACTGGGAGAGCAAGCTCCTTGAAGAAATGCAGCTCACCTGTGCTATTCATGACATGGATGATGGTACCGTGTGGTGAATCATGCACACTGTTGACTTTGAGCTTAAAAGTGATTCATAAGAATTCAACACTTGATTGTAAAAAATTTTTAGGAACATTCTGGCCTATTGAATTTTCTTATATGTTCTTTTTTATGTATGCTCAAGTGTAATTTATTTTAAAATCCTATATCCAAAGAAGCCTAAAAGAGTTCTTTCAGTAAGAACTAACTAAAATAAAAAAAACTAACTAAAATAAAAATATTAAGTGATAAGAAATGACAAGAGGGGAAGGGAACATCTTCTAAGTCCAGTTGCTTTATATATGCTCCCTCATATGCACAGAAGTATTAATTTGTAAAAGTGAAGGGAAGGAAAGAATTCAAAAAGAAAGTAACTCAGAAGAAAACTGATGGGGCAACATTTGCAGATACTATCTCCAAAAAAGTTGTAAAGGCATTTGAAAAGCCTTGGACTGTGTCCTCCTTATAGTGCTTTTGGGAGCTTCTGGGGCCCTAGAAACGTGAAAGACCAGAAGTCAGGAGGACTAGGTGGAGGTCAGCTCTGTTATTAACCAATCACCAACTGTGTGACTGACTAATCGCAACCTCACTGGGCCTCCTCTTGACACCAGCAGGAGATTGCAGTTTCCTCCCATGTCCTACAAATCACAGAAGCACATTCTGGAGACGGCCGGGCTGGACTTGCTTGTGGTGGCCATGTCACAAACCTAACCACCTGTTCAATTTTGCACTTGACTTTGCTCCACTCTTTGCCCCAGCCAGTGACTATCAGAGCTGTTCTTCTGACAACTTCTCCCAGAAAACAGGCCAGGCCTCCACGAAAATAGCAATAAGCATAGTTCCTTTTTTTGGGGTTTCAAATTGTGGCTAAGGGGTTGCTGTAAAATTTTCAAATTATAGCAATGACAAGGGCTTCAGTCCTTTAGTTAATGATGTTTAGGGTTGATAGATATTCAACTTTTTTTTAATGTTTTAATTTATCTTTATTATTGAAAGTATTACAAATGTCCCCCTTCCCCCTCATTGATCCCCTCCACCCTTCACACCCCCACCTCCAGGCCTTCACCACACTATTGTCTGTGTCCATAGGTTATGCATATATGCATGTAATTTCTTAGGTTAATCTCTCCCCACCCACCCCCGCCTTCCCTCTGAGATCCATCAGTCTGTTCCATGCTTCTATGTCTTGGATCTATTTTGTTTATCGCTTTACTTCGTTGATTAGATTCCACGTGAGTGGGATCATGTGATACTTGTCTTTCTCTGCCTGGCTCATTTCGCTTAGCATAATACTCTCCAGGTCCCACCGTGCTGTCTCAAAGGGTGAGGGATCCTTCTTTTTTACAGCTGCATAGTGTTCCATGGTGTAAATGTTCGAGAAGATGCTTGATATGATTTCAATCTTCTTGAACTTGTAGAGACTTGTTTTGTGTCCTAACATGTGGTCTATCTTTGAGAATGTCCCGTGTGCACTTGAGGAGAATGTATATTCTCAAAGATGAGGTCTCTAGTAGAACCTGAAATGATGAAGAGAGAGAGGCTGTCCAACAGTGGAAAGGGTCCCCTGGGAGGCTTTAGAAGCAGAGTGGGGCAGCTGATTGTTATCAGTCCCTTAATGAGCCTCAGGCTGTAGAAACTCCACTGGGGGGGGGGGGGGAGAGGTTCTCCACAGGGTGGGGCAATTGCTTTCCCCCTAGGCTATAGCTGCCTGGACCATAAATGTCTGCCTGAGAAAGGTGTCCTTTGCCATATGGGGGAATGACTCAGCACAGGAATCCAAACGGCTGCCCTCTGAGCTCTGTCTCCGGAGCCCGAAACCCCAGACTCTCCTCACACAGCTCCAGTCCACTCTGCCCTGACTCTGCTGGAGCCCAAGGTGAGTGGCTGCACATGAAACTTTGTGCGTTGGCTCTTTAACAGGGGGCCTGCGTTGCCAGCTGTCTCCCCTGGCAGACAGAAACCCCCTGCTTTCCACAGCCAGAAGTTACGCGGGCACCTGTGTCAGTGCTGGTGCTCTGGGCAGGGAAGCCCAGCCTGGGGTTTAGGCCCCAGAGTCCTCAGTGGGAACCCCCACAGCTGAGATCTCCCTTCTCTGTGCGGTCTCCCCTTTTCCTCCTTGCTTTTGGGGGTGTTCTCCAGCTTGTCTTCAGGTGCAGTTGGTTTTTCAGGATGGTTTTTCTATATTTTAGTCGTAGTTCCAGTTTGGTCCCAGGAGAGTCAGTGTGGCTTCCACTCAGTCCGCTGCCACCTTGGAATCTCGATATTCAACTTCTTATCTAAGTTCCTGTGTATCCGTAAGAAATCGTGTGGCACTTGGCTCTTACCAGGCTACAAAAATGTTATCCTGTGGCTGTTACTTCTCAGGATTGGAGTAATACAGCAGTTATGGAGCCCTTTAAAAAACTTATTACTCAGATATATCATGCATACAGGAAAGGTACGCATATTAATCATAAATATACAGTTGAGTACTTTACGCATATACACACCTGGGTGTAATAATCACCACCCAGATTAAGATATAGAACTTTCTGGCACCTTCAAACAGTTTCTTATGCCCCTTTCAGGTCAATTACCCTCCCACCCTCCCCTATCCCCACCTGCCGAGAACAGCTCTTTTGACTTCTGTTACCATTGATTGTTTTTGTCTGTTCTTAGACTTCGTATAATGGGCTCATTTAGTATGAACGTTTTGCATCTGGTGGGAGAAGTCCTTGGCTCACTTCACTGCAACCACTTATTTTACTGTCTGGTCTCTGCCTCTCTTTTTCACCACTGTGGACAGGGCCCCAGCACAATTTCTGACCTGAAATACATGTTGTCTGACTGCAATGTGCACTGTTACAGGCAACTGTTTAGTTTTACTCGGATGATTTAAACTCATGTCAAGAGTGTCCAGGCTCTTTAATCAGGGGCCATAAGTGCTGGGGACTAAATGATGAATCCAGGGAAATAGGTCCTATTGAAATAGACCCTGTCCAAGCCAGATGAACCAGGCTCCAAGGTGAGTCACCATAATTGAGTAAAGGGGGTAAATTACTTCTGAGGATACTTTTTAAGAAGGCGTAATAAGAGGAGGCATCTCACTTTTGAACAATGAACCCAGTAAGTGCCTGATTCCTTTGACTTCAAGGGGCCTGCTCAGAAATGCAAGCAAACAACCTGCTACTCAGCAAAGCGTCACTAGATGGGGATCTTGAGTCAGTCATCTCGCGCTGGCTGCCTTGGCCACAGGTTTTCTTTATTTGAATGTTTACCGTGGATCAGAAAACACATATAACTTAAGTTTACAATTTTGGCATTTCACTTTCTTTTCCTCCCTGAACTTTTTGGGGATGGTAATTTGGAGTAACATGGATTTAGTTTTAAATGTATTAGCTTAATTAATGTCTCATTTGGGGTCCCAGGGAGGTGGAAGCGCCCCTGGTGTGCAGACTGCGAGCTATTAATCTGGAGTTTATTTCTGGCAGAAGCTACCAGCGTTTATTCGCTTTGCCCACACAGGGTGTGGCTGGTCGTGGAGACTGTCATTATACCTTATAGCTGATTAAAAGAGGGAATCCTCACTAGAAATGGCTCTGCGGCGGCCAACAAGTGAACCCGACTGCTCTAGTTCCATAGAATAAGCCGTTGCAATCTCTTGACTTATAACTGTTGCAGTAAAGTTAATGCTTTTTGTTCATTATGCTGGATGAAATTCCAGAGTGATTTTTATGTTTAAATGCAATTGGGCCTTTAAAGAGAAATCTCAAAGTAGGAGCTAAAAACCATTGCGTTCTCTTTTATTTGCCAAGTCAGTCATGCAATTCAGGAAGAGAGCCCTCAGTTTGCTGAAAACAGTGACTGGAGCAGCCGCCTTCGCGTGTAAGGTTTCAAGCAAACCCCGGAGCTGGGCAGTTTCGCCCATAATGTGTTGACTTTCTATCCAGGGACAATGTGCCCATTTCTCTCTGGCTGCTCCCTGAAATAAGTTGGAGCGTCTCAGCTCATTTCCTAAGAAACACACGTGAAAAAGCCCACGTAATAAAACGTGTGGTTAGGGTTTGTGCCAGGCTCTCTGCTCAGAAGGTGCCCAGAAGACCTGCATTTCTGAAAACTAAATTCCTGTTCCACGTAGACACTCTCTTACTTCCAGATGAGCTCAGTTGGAGGGGAAGGAAAGAAGAAAGAAAAAAATGTGGATCATGAGGCATCCTGCTGGAGGGAATGACTGGTGACTCAGGCCAAGGCCCTGCCAGTCCCAAGGACCCTGCAGTCAAAGTGCTGGCCCTGGGGCCCTGGGAACCTGCCGGGTTTAGCCTCAGGCCGAGGCCTCTCAGTGCCCGTGTCCTGCTCTGAGTTTTGGCTTCTTCAGAGCTGCCCCTAAAGAACTACGTGGACTTGACCCCTTGCGGCCTTGGCCTGCCCCTGCCGCAGCCCTGCCCACAGGGCAGGCCGGGCCCTTTCTCTCTGCCATTCCCGCCACGCCTGGGCTCCAGGGTCCACCTGCGCCTAAGGAAGGGGCTAACTTGGAACGATTCTCAGAAGTGTGGGACTTTATCCAAGAAGCGGCTCACATTTCCGACTGGCGATGATTCGTTCATCAGGGAGGGTGTTTTGGTTTGCTTATGTGTCTTTCCTTATGTTTTCTTAAACAAAAGTAAACCATGCTCATGAGAGAGAAAAATTTTAGTAAATACAAATACTTCAGGAGAAACAATTAAAAATCCTTTGTAATCCCATCACCTAGATGTAAACCCTGCTAATACCTTTCTGTCTATCCTTCAATCCAAGGTCTGTGGGTTTATATGTAAATGTTTTACAAAAAGAGGAGTCGTTTTGCACCTACTGTTATACAGCTTTTATTTTCACAAAATGCTCTGCATTCTCTTTCCGTATTATGAAGCATTTATATATAACCTCACATTTAATGACTGCCTTGTATTCTATTAAAAACAATCCCGTATTGTTGAACAGTAGCTTTCCCCTCCCAATTTTGGTGATAATACAAACAAAACTATAATTAACATTCAAGGATGATTTTTTACAGTATATTCTCATTTCCAAATATCCAATTTGGAAGTGCTTGACTACTGAGAGATTCCTTCCAGTATGAGAAATGATGGCTTTTACAGGAGGAACATGAAGAGAATAAATCAACATTTATATAGAACACAATGTTTTCCCTCCTCCTCCTGGTAAAAGTCTCCACATATATTTACCTGCATTGTGTACATGGACCTGAACACTCCCAAGTGATACACCATTTTCGATGTAATGGAAAATAGTTACTTTAATTGTTAGAGTCGATTCTTATGTGGGTAGATGGGGAAAAAAATACTGGAAACACAAGATGCATGAAAAATGTTTTCAAGTCTTTATTGGGTTTGAAATGATGAGAGTTTACATACTTAATCATAAGGGGATGTTTTTAGTCACAGAAATGATCATTAGTGCTGCGCCAGAGTTAAGTAATCTTTATAGCAATATAAAAATGCCACTTCACCCTTAGATTTCACTGAGATTTTGTCTCTCTTTTATGCTCTTTGGCATTACAACACTCAGTAATTGAATGCTACTTAATAATGAGGGTGGGTAATGAAACCATCTAGGCCAATGTGTCCATGGAAATTTCTAAAGCACAAATCCCAAGGGCCACCACAGTGTGCTGCGTTTGCCCAAAGCTAGGAAAAAGAGAAATTAAGGGCTATCATTGTGGCTTAAAAATTATCCCCACTTTTAAAATTAATATCCCTTGTTCTGTTTCATCTTTTTTTTTTTAATGATGTTTTAAGATACAAATTCTATATTTCAGTCTTGGCTCACATTTTCATTGGTTGCTCTGCTGAGGGTGGTCATGTATTTTAACCACCCTTCCTAAATGATAAGAATGCCTGTGGTGAGTGTTTTGATAAACAGATGGCTCATATTCAATCAATAAGAAAGGCAATAAGAAAGACAATTAGTGGTTTCCATTTGCTCACATGAGAATGTAGGTCACCGATGATCAGCGCAGCCTCTGGGATCGGGGACTTCACCTGTTTCTGGGGACTGCGTGTAAACTTGGGGTGATCGGCTGCTCTGCCCCAGAGGGTGTTTCACCTAAAAATGAGCATTAAAATGTTGTGAGGTTTGAATGAGGAAACGCAAGGTGTGTACCGTTGGGCCTGTCACAAAAAAGCAGTTCAATAAATTGTCAGCTGTTGTTTAAAACGTTGACCAACTGCGGTTTCATGTTTAATAGGGATGAAATGACACTATTTTTGCCCCCAAAACAAAAGGCTTATGGGTAAGGGTGGTGGCAGATATTCCAGGCAATTTCTTCAGAATCGATTGTGTCCTCATCTAGCTAAAAATCCCCCGAGCACTTAGTTCAGAGGCATTTACATTGATAGAAACAAAAGCAGACAACTTTGGTCTGGATGGTTTGACTTTTCTCAGATCTGTTCAGCAAAATGACCCTTCAGTTGAGACACACGTCTTCTTATCACAAATGTCTCCTCATAATGGCTTTGAGCAAATGTAATGTATTGAAAATAGGAAGAAGCTGCCTCAAGTATCATTTAATGAAGCACTTTTAGATTGAGAAAAGCAAGAATATGTCTTGTACCTTAAAATGGAACTTAATTGGTTCCAAACACGAGCAGTTGGATTTTGATCTCTTTCTACAAAAAAAAAAAAAAATTTGATTTTTGACTATAAGACCTGGTTTGAAATTTAACTGAAGGTAATTGATTTGTAAAATTTCAAAAGCAACTCTTTAATCTTTTATTGAACTATTAATAAGTTAATAACCTTATTTCATTGAATTTGATCTTCTATTATATAAGCCCAGTTCCTTGAGTAGGTCTTGGTTCATTCTAAAACACGCTCTTATTTTTTGAAATGTAGATCTTGCTGTGTAAAAAAAAAAAAAAAATGAATTGGTAGCATCTTTTCTCAGTTGCAGTTTTCTACTAAAATGTACCTTTGAAAGTGAAATGGGAGAAGGCAAAGGGGGTAACTGTGAAAAGATTTCTCAACCTCATAGTCTTATAGGCTCTGAATTTTAACAAATCTTGTTTTAAAGTAAGTGGATTGCAATTTTCTTTAAACTTTCCTGACAATAAATACAGTTGAATAGCAGATCATCAGATTCCTTTGTGTATATATTTTAAAAACAGTGTTCTTTTTATGACTATCACATAGAAAAGAATATAAATCATGTCTTCCCCATAATTCATAGACTTCTCTAATTTTGTATGGGAAAGAGCTTATACAAACTTTTGCTGGGCCTACACTTTAGTTATCAAAATTTCCTCAGAGTTGGTCATGAATCACTTGCTAAAATATTGATACCATTTGTTTTAAGCTTGGGATGATTGTCTCTTTATGAAGTAAAGTTTTTGGAAATTGAGTTATGTCAGTTTAGAAGACTGGTATATTTAAATGCTCTAATGAGGGGAAAAATGTAAATTAATTGTCTCCATTTGACATCAATAAGCTAACTGATATAAAAGGAAAAGCCAAAGCCCGGCTGGCGTGGCTCAGTGGTTGAGTATTGACCATGATCCAGGAGACTGTGGTTCGATTCCTGGTCAAGGCACATGCTTGGGTTGCAGGCTCGATCCCCAGTGGGGGGGGTGCAGGAGGCAGCTGATCAATGACTCTCTCATCATTGATGTTTCTCTCTCTCTCCCTCTCCCTTCCTCTCTCTGAAATCAATAAAGATATATTTTTTAAAAAGTTATTAAAAGGAAAAGCCAAAACAGATAAAGCCTTAATAATTTGTTTGATCCTCTCAAAGATGGGGACTCTCTGAGTCTGTGTGCATCAGTGGGGATGGCTGGGTTTAGTAATTCACAAGAACTGGCTCTTCTTTTAAAAGCAAATAGACTTGTAGTGGCTCAGGGTAGCTCTAGCCTCACAGGCCTGTGATAGGATGGTCACCAAAGATTCCTTAGCATAAAGTTTATATTTTCATTCTAGATTTTTAGAAAAGTTTATTTTCTTTATCAAGCTCAAGCCTTTGGATATCAGACCTTCCAGGAATTCATGACAATTTTTTGGTAGTGACTTGTGACCCAGGGCCAGCTGAGAGGGTGAGATACACATTCTCTCGTTGGTTTGTGTCTGCTCTGACTCCACGAGAATGTACAGTACATGACAGCCAGTCTCTGTTTCATTCTTGCATCCTCACTGCCTAGAAGAGAATTGGGCACATAGTAGGGCCTCAGTAAATATTTGTGGGATGATGACATTAATTGGAAAAAAGAAAAGAAAAAATGTGTTCAGAAAGGAAAAAAGGCACAGCAGTGGGAAGCAAAGCTAATTTTTAACTACAGCAGGCAAGGATGTTTCAGTTTTTCCAGCCCTGGAAGCTTGGAGATGGGCGTGAATGATGGTGCCACATAGGAACCAGGAGGGGAGTGCCAGTTGTCTAGTTCCCTCTTAAGTTACCTCATGGCCTGGAGGGTCTCTGCTTCTCTGCTTTTCAATTCCTTGGGGGGTTCTTCCATCTCCCAGTCGCCTTCTGCTTGTGTTGACATGAAGCCTGGGCCTTCTGGGTAATGAGCAGCATGGTGAAGTGGTTGGGAATCCGGGCGTGGGCTTCAGACACACCTGGGCATCAGTCCAGGATCTGCCACCTTGATCTGCCTGATCCTGAGCAAGCTACTTAGCCCAGCTCAGGCTCGCTTTTCTCATCTGGCTCTTTGGGTTGATAACAGTTATGCCTATCTTGTTGGGTTGCTGAAGGATTAATGAGAAGATGCCTGATGTAAGTACCAAGTGACAAAGACATTGTGTGGGTGGCTCACTGCTTTCAAGAAGTGAAGCTTCGTGTGGAGGGTTGGTGCATGGAAGCACTTATCGCAGGACTGGCTTGTGAGAGGCCTTTGACAGTATGCAAGCTTCTGTTTCCATGGGTGGCTTTGCATCGTGAGAAACAGGTCACGAGAAGGGAACAAAGGAGCTGGAAAATGGAAAGACTCTTTAACCAGGGCTCTGGGGTAGGGGTAGCTCTGTGCCTAGGCCCCGAACTCCAGGAACAGAGATGAGTCAGGCCTGTGTAACTATCAACACTGAAGGGATTGACATGTAATCAACCTTTTCCAATCTGGGCATTAAAGTTCTTCCGATATATTATCATAGTCCTTTTATTTTACTATTATTTTTTATTTTTGAAACATATTTCTATTGATTTTAGAGAGAGAAGGAGGGAGGGGGAGAGAGAGAGAAACATCGATCAGTTGCCTCCCCCCCACACACCCTGCCTGGGGATCGAACCCAGAACCTGGGCATGTGTGCTGACTGGAATCGAACCGGCGACATTTTGGTGTGCAGGACCACGCTCCCGCAACTGAGCCACACCAGCCAGGGCCATCATAGTCATTTTAGTTTTGCTGTTGCAGAGGACATTTCTTCTGAGCGTTTGTTTCTCTTATCAGGTTGATTTAAAAAGCCCAAGTAGCATTTTCCATGACGTAATAGTTTTGGGCTTGTTAGGCTAGTGCTTAGTAGGCTGCTTATGTCTCTAGGCTATGAAAATAAGTTTTTGTCAAGAGGACTGTGTTGGCTCATGTCTGGTCTCATGATTCAAGGGGCCACCGTTACCATGAGTAAAGTTCAGCAGTTAATCTGTCAAGAAAAAGAAAGAGAAACTATTCGACAGGCTTTCCCCACATAACTATTAATAATCCATTTGAAGAAAAATAGAGCTCTTCATTAAAATACCTAAGCACGGCCTAGGCCAAGCTACTGATATTTCTGTGTAGAACGTGCAATTAGTTCAAGGTAGTAAAGAAAATAAGCACCTGCCTAGAATCTGATGCCTTTATCACTAACATTCAACTGTTACGAGTGTTAATCCTTCGCCTTGCTTTCCTTTCTAACTTTAAATAAAGATAGAAACATTCGGGCAATCCATTCCACACACCTGCTTGACACCCTCTTGCGTGTCTCCAGGTTCTGGCTCCTTGATTTTTGGAGTTAAAATATCCTATCTTCCTAGATGCCTGACCCTCTCCTGCCTCTCTGCCCTCCCATCCTCGCGTGTCCTGTTCCTTCAGTCACGAAAACGCTTCCTTGTTAGGATTTGGTTCAGTCTCCTGGGAGGGATTCTCCGAGGCAGAGAGCTCTTTGATAAAGAGTTTCTTTTAAAAATCATGTTGTCATTCTAATTGTGTGTTTACACATTTGTCTCCCAATCCAGCAAGACTTAATTTTTTCAGGGACCAGGCCAGGGGGTTAGGTTATTATTATTATTAGTGTTATTATTGTTTTTGCAATACACTAGTTCTGAGAAAATCATTCACATGCCACACAATTCACCCATCCAAGTGTACAGCTGGATGCTTTAAGTGTATTCGCAGAGGTGTGCAACACCTTGCCACAACCAATTTTAGAACATTTGCATCTTCCCGAAAGAAACCCGCACACATCAGCGGCCAGGCTCCCTTTGCCCCTCAGCTGTCCCCCTTTGGCCCCAGACAGGCACTGATCTACTCTCTGTCTCTGTAGACTTGCCTGTTCCGGACATTTTAGAGAAACACCACTGCTTGCTTTTAAACTACACTGCACGTAATTAGAAACAAAGAAAATTTATTAAATGCCAGATTAAAAAATGCATCCCTGAATATTCTGCCTCAACACAGGAGGGAAGTCCACTGGCATAAAGTCATATTCCTTTAATTACAGCAGAACATAAATACCAAAGCATCTCAGATGAAGCTTTACAAGGACACTTCACCTGCTTTTCGTGAAACACCAGGAGGCAAAGTCGCCTGGCTTCCCTCAGATGGTTTAGGGCACAGTTTTGTTCGATTTGAATACAATTCTGGAAGAAAAAACAGCTGCCTTTTAGCATTACGCGCAAGCCACTGGCCTTCTCTTGTCATAACTGAATGCTGACATAAATCTTTTTTTAATACAATGAATGATTAAAATTATTTCTTTCCTGAATGATGGCCGAAAGAGATGAATTTTAATCTACAGGGCATACAAAATGAAATTTACATGTCGCTGAGCTCTCTCTGGTTAATAAATGTTTTAAATATAGAAAGAAAGCACTAAGCTAAATAAATGTGAATTAAAAAAAGTAAAATTAGAGGTCTTAGTCTCTGCCAAAGAACTGATTTGTAAGGTGAAGGTATTCTACACTATCATATATCATTCAGAATATCATGAAAATACTGCCTTGCTGTTTTTCTTAAAAAAAACAAAAACTGCAACATGTAGTTTAAAACATTGCCTCCGCATTTCTGACTTGACTGCTGTGCCTGGTATAGAAATCTCTGCCAGACTGTATTCGCTAATATTGTCACAGTTTCCTATTTTTGTGTGCTAGTGAGCTAAAATAAATAAGTGCCATTCATAGCCTGGCAAGACAATTTTACAAAGATATTTTTATTAGAAAAGATCATGACGTTTAGGTAAATTTTGTTTATTACTGTCAGGAAATGTCCATGATTTAAAAAATGAGGAAATGAGAACTGTCCTTTAAAAGACTTGACAATATTTTTTTTCCAAACAAACAAAACAAAACAAGACAAAAAAACCCCACTTTTCCACGGTGCCTTGAACTGTTGTCAAACTAGATAAAGATAAAAATGGCTGAGTTTTCCTGAATCCCTCGCCTGGAGAGTCTTCCAGGGATTTCATGGACAGGAGGCCCAGGCCTGCGGTGCCATGAATCCATCTCCCCCACCTGCTCCTCCTTCCATCCTCAAGAGATGCTCCCTGGTGGAGTCACCCCTGGAAAAAGCAAATGGCAGTCCGGTGACCTGAGCTGTGCCTCGAACACCACAATGCCTTGAAAGTCACTCTTTTCATTGTAGTCAATGGGCTGAAAATACAGGAATTCTACTCCAAACTCACCTCTCTACGGTTGAAAATTGCGGTAAAAGTCATTTTTAAAAAAGTATTTATAAGAAGGCCTCCAGTGCTATCCTAGCCTGATTAAAATGGGCTGTGAGCCCCCTCCCCCTTTTGAATTGCAACAAGACAGACTCTGATATGATGCACAGATTTTTAAAAAAAATAACAAACTGAGTTTTAGAATTATAATTTAGAGTGTATTGGATGTATCGCCAAAAGACAGGGTGGTTGTGCAATTGTAAGGAAGTGTTGTATTGTTGCTAGTCTGAGGAAATCTAAATCTTTTCAAGCTTTGGTTGAGTGGGTTAATTCCAGGACCTGAATTACAAGTGCAATTTGAATTACATTGCAGATGCTGAACTTCCTTCACTTTAGCCCAGCGCTTTCTTTCCCCTTCTCAGACTTATGAATCCCAGCTATTCTGATGTTTTTCAAATGTTGAACTATTTCAGTTAGCTGTAAAAAATAGCAGTTCCACCTAGGAACGAGGGAAAAGAATTTCCTTCTTTGCCTCTTTGTTTATTAATATTTTTTTGGCCTCTATTTTGTGAAATCTCCACTTCCAACATCAATTTAAGCCTTTATAATTGTAGCAGCCCCTGAACCATCCCAGGCAGTAGAGCATTAACCCTTCGATGAGGCGATAAATACTCTGTACAAAGAATGCCACGTTCAAAACCGTCTGGGCCTGGGGGTGGGGGGCGGAGGAACAGGTAAGCAATTAATATGTGGTACAAACTGGGGTTTCTGATCGATTTTGGGATTCCCAAGCACAAGAGCAAGAATTGATAAATACAGTCTCTTGGAAACTCTGGGAGGTAAATTCACGGGATGACACTGATTTTATGGACAGAGGACAACAAGGTTAAGTGGATTGTTCAGAGCTTGAATTCCTGTCTCCCAGCCTGATTCTGACCCCAGGCTCTCTGTGTGGAGGGTGCGAAAGTCCTGCAAGGAGACAACAGCCTTGGGGTGGGGCCAGGGGCCTCTGCTGCAGTGCCAGAGGCGCTGCTGGGCATTTCGACCACGGTGAGAGGTGGGACAGAAAATGCCCGGTCATTATTGAGGAACATGCCAATTTATCTATAGCATAACATCTAAGATCAAGCTGCTCAGCCCTGACACTATAGTTTTCAGACTCTGAAGGTCTTTATCTCACAGTCTTCATCAAAGAAGTCTGATTGAATAATTGTTGTCAAAAGGCAAGAAAATACAGGTTCATCCTGGGAGTTCAAAAGCCGGACATTTTTTAAATGGGATACTAATACTGTAGAAAATTGCGGCAATCAAGGGCTTTCAGCAAAGAATTAGAAATGGCTAATCAATCCAGAACTTACACGCCGGGCTACAGTGTGCTTGGGGCCTTTGCTCGTCCCTGTGTGCACTTTCCCTCCAGTTTTCAAGCCTCTGTCCATCAGAGCACCTCTGCTGCGTGGCATCTGGGAAACGTGTCTCATTTACTGAGGGTCAAAGTGACGCCAGGTGGCCGTGCACAAACACGGGACCCTGCCAGTCCTCCCGTGGGAGATGCTCATTCTAGTGCAGACTTTCCTGCCCTGCACTTCTTATTGCTCTTCTTTCATTTCTCCTGTTTTGGCCACACCACCATTTAACTAAGACAGACTCACCTAATCCAACCTTAGGCAGCTAATGAAAGGTTTTGTTGCACCACTGAATATTCATAGGCGATGCTAGCTACATTTGAAATAGGGAGATATATTACTTTCTGTTTTCAAAAATATTTAAACAAAACCACTATGCTTTCCTCCAAAGTGGAAGGGAAATGGCCCCGAGGAAAACTATACTAAGAATGACTGCGGTTTCAGATCAAGGTAAAAAAATAATCATAGAATTTCATTAAAAAAAAAATCATGATATTTCCCTTCCATATGTATAGTTTATAAGAATTCTCCCTTCGTGGATGGAATTTTTGTTCTTGGAATAATTGTCTTATTATACATAAATAATAGCAAATGCAACTTCATATACATTGATTATACATTTGTATAAATCTATAACCTAGACTATATCCATGCACCATCCAGTTCATTCGAGCTAAGTGAAGAATTTTTATCTGCAGAAACTTCAGGAAGTGTTCAAACATGTATTTGTCTCGTCGATTAACTGAAATATAGTCTAAATTTAGAATCCTATATTGATTGACGGACAATACAATGACATATGTTCCTGTTCTGTTTTCTTGCTATTTTAAGAAAATAGCATTATGAGGATGGGAACGTTGCAACATTCAGGCAGTAACTTTTCAACAAAGTCAGGCTTGTAAAATTTAACGTTCTCCTAACAGCATTAACTTACCCGAGTTGTACATATAGCACATTAAGGGATCACAGTTTGCTGTCTTCTGTGTAATTGGAAATATTCTATATGTACAATCTGAGGGAGTTAATGTTTCTGGGAGAACCTTAACTTTTGCATTTCTTGACTTTTTTATGTTTGAATTTGTAGCTTTAACATTTGCATTAACATAGTTATTTGCATTTCATTACAGCTGAAGTTAGCCTGTTCAAGGATTGAAGTTATAAGGGAGTGTTTATTTGAAGATCTGTTTAAATGAAAAAAATCCCACCTTTTGTTGGCTTACATATCAATGGTTAGAAGATACCCTAGTTTGAGGTTGTGATTTTTTAGTGCTAACTTAAGTCTAACAATTTTTGTGCGTGGGAAGTGCCCAAGAGTTGGGGGACAATTGAATAAGCAAATATATGAACAATTATAACAAAAGTTTATCAGCAAGATGAGAATAGGAAAAAATGGCAATAAGATCGGTGGATTGTTTGGGTTAAAAAAACAGCTCCCAGGAAACTTGTCCCAGAAAGAGAAGAATGCCTCAGCCTTTTATATCTTGCTGTTGGATTTTGCTGTTCTCAATGTTCTTTTGTGTTGTTTTAAATATTCCAGAATTGAAAGGAAGGAAATTCTCCAATTTTGCATGTAAAGAAACCAAGTTCCTAAGAGATTATGTGATTATCTCAGAAAAAAATAGGGGAGGGCATGCTACGCTGAAAAAAGTTTCCTAAATCCAGCTATACCTCAATTTTTGGAAACTTATATGAAGATATAGATAGAAACAAGTGTAAAATGGCAGGGCTAAGGAAGACAAATTGCTATTTTATTTATGAAGAAATAGCCCCTCAGGCTATATAGACTCCATACAGGCAGGAAGTGCCTTGTTTTTGTAGCCTAGTGTCTGATCCATACTAGAGACACATTAACTCTTCTTCTGAATAACATAATTAATAGAGAAAATAGTCAATTACACTTCTCAGTGTCCTTCAGATTATATTAACCAAAAGCTATATATTCAGGGGCACACAATTGCCTAGAGTGAGTGAAACCAAATACTCTGTCCTGTCTTAGATTATGCTTCTAAATGTGAAAATTACTAAAGAAAAGTGACTTTCATTAAGGTCACTGGTTCATTACATTTCTTGGGTTTAAATTTGGCCAATCAGCGTTTCTATAGCACAGCAGGTAGACTTGTGGTCTCATAAAGGAAATAAGAACTGCGTTATTATTTTAGGATATGCTCAGCATGGATTGAGCCTCTGGTAACATGATATCCAAGTTAATATGAGATTGAAGGGAAGTGGAAGATAAAATTAAGATCTTAAGTATGTGCTTGAATGTTATAGATGTTCCTAGGGAGAATCCTTGACCTTTTTGGGAGCTGGCACTTTAAGCCTGAGGAAAAATAGTTGCATTTTTGACAGTCATGTGAAGATTGCATTGGGGACCATAGATGTGAGACCTTTCCTCTGTCAGAACTTGGAATTAAACCCACATCAAAAGCATTGCAAGAAGTGGGAGATCAGTGGGACATACTCAGTAAAAACTCTTAATGAGCAGATAGACTGCTGTATAGCCTCTGTGATGTGTGTCAACTTAGTCTTGACATAGCCAATTCCCAATTCTCTGTGCAAGATAGAATGAGGGTAACAACGATAATTGAAACCCACAGATAATCCGCAGGTTCCATTTTAACCCTCAATTGTAACTGACTGCCTTGCAAGCCTTTTAGGAGAACTAGGAAAGAGTTGCATCTCCCCTTCCTGATGCAAAATTGTTGACAGTGTTGGGGAGCCATGAAATAAATAAACAGAAGAGGCTGTATCATTCAAGGCCTTGGCAGGGAACAACTGGCACAACCAGAAGGCAATCCAAGAGTTTAATGAAGGGACCATTTTCAAGGGTGTTGGCAGGGTCAAGGGAATCAGAAGGGCTGAGGAAACATCCTGGGGTTAGCGATGACCAGGAGCTGCTCCCACTCCTGGGGTGACTGAGCAAGAGGACAGAGCCGTGAATAGAACCAAGAAGACCTGACTGTAGGACAGGGCTGCTTGGCCGGGGCTGTGGTCTTCCCTGCAGGATGGCAACCAGAGCTCCACAGAGCTGGAGCCAGGGCACTGAGCACCAGTGTCTTTCTCCTCTTGCCTTCTGATCTCCTTCCACTGCCTCCCACTGGCTGAACCCATCTGGGAGCCAGAAAGAGAGGAAGGCTGTTGATGTCCACAGATGTCAGGCTCCTGGGGCACAGAGAGGGATGGGGAAGACTAAGGATCTGGAGGAACAAACAGAGAATATCTAGCCTAGAGGGGGTGAGAACAGTGATCTCGGGTAGGTCAACTAGTCATGGTTACCAGCGCCTGCATTTGAATGGAAGACTCAATCTTTTAGAAGAGATAACTTTAGAAAGACAGTCAAGACAGAAGGTAAAATAAACCATTCTTTAGGAAAGCACCATCTGCACTACACAATATGCAAGTATTTGGAGTACAGTCTTCCATCCGTGGCTGTTTAAATTTGGGGAGGTGGGGGTAGAAATATCGTAACTGTGATTATTTTATCTTTTATCATCAGGGAATCCTGGGGGGTGCCTTGGTGAAATCTAAATGCATGACCATTCCAAAGGTCAATTTTTCCATTGTCCCTTCTGAAGTTTAGACCTAGAGTAAGTGTCCATACTTCTATATTTCAGTGGCTCATGAGAAAGACTATGTTACTTGTATCATTAGTTACAAGAAAGATATTAAAATGAGCTTTTCTTAGAGATCCAGCTACTGCAAGAAAGTGAATTGTAATACCTCAAACTATTACAAAGTATTATGGGCCTATTTTAATATGTTTATGGACTCAACAGTATGGAAGAACCCATGTTAATTCAGCTTTTTCTCTATCTTTTTCTCTGTCTATCTTAGTGGCAAAGATGTTGTGGGGGATTCCTGGAGTTCACACTGACATGGAGGAGAAAGTGAGTGCCTGTCTTTTTACTTTCCTGCTCACTGTCCATGACAAGCTTCACCTTGTCCCATCCCCAAGCCCAATCCTACCAGCACTGGGACAGCATTAACATTCTTGCCCCAATATTTATTGGAGCCTAACTCAGTTTCATGGACACTATCTGAATCTAAAATGCTGAGCTGAGCTCACAGCTTTTCTTGACCCAAGAAGTGGGGTCTCATTTCAAGTGACAAGCCAGATTTCGACCTGGTGAATTTTCATAGCCCTCTCCTAGACTTCAACCTATTTGACCAAGAAATTGGCACTTTCCCTAGCCCTTCTCGAACCCTCTCTTCTGAATAGTGTCTGGACCATGACCTCCCCACCCCCCTGCCCCCACCCTTCTCGCTGCTTTTCTGGGCTTCAGTTGCTGTTCTGCCCAACATACTGGGCCACATATAAGCAACTTGCCCCCTTTCTCTACCACCCTACTCCCAATCCTGCTGCGTTGTCCCAGCCTATGGGACTGGGCTTCTGTCTCCCAGCTGAGATGTTGGCTTTCCACCGAGCTGTATGTGCATGGAGAGATTGAGCAGACGCACAGTCATCTCTCCATTGCAAGGGTTTCTACCATCTGGCCTCTCACATTTGTTCCTCACTAGCTGGGTTAGATGTTTATACGGCCACCTGCCTCCACAAATCTGAGTTTTCTAAAGCCCTGCTAACTCTGCTGAGGTCAGTTCCACATCAGGGTCAGTGATGGCCGCTCATTGTCCTATCTGGTCCCGGTGTTCTTCTTTCTATTGTCCCTTGTTGCTAAGGTCCCTACTCACCTAATGTATGACAGATTGCCTCAGATAAACGGATTCCCTGTATCCCAATAATTGATTACATTCCAGCAAGAGATGATATTGAAATGTTAACCTATCAAATAGACACACTGGAGGGCTAGGACTTTATTATTTTTTCTGAAAATGTCATATAAGTTTAAGAAACTTTACAGTCCTCTTTGGTTATTTCATTACGAAAAAGTAATCTCATTTAACTGGCACTTTTACATCTACATTCATGCTTTTAAAACACTGAAATGAGTGTTCTACAGCTATGTAAAGAAACACATTATCAAAGCATTAGGAAATGATTAAACTGACATTTTCTTAAGAAAACGAAAGGAGCAGGAAAAAGCCATTCTAAAAGGACTGAGTGCTACATACTCCAGATGTTATCTTCAGTGCTTACTCAGGGATCTTTAAAGAAGCTTATTACCAAGTACCCTAAGAAGACAAGTGGGGATGTGTACAGATCAGAGGAAGGCAAGTTAATGCACCTGCCAGATTTTATTATCGTACAAAGTATGTCAATCAGCACTCAGACCTTGCATTTAAAAATGTGTTCTTTCAGGTTTTCTCTGTGCTGTATGATTCATAACTCAACCCTCCAAATTAGTAATCATTCCATGTTGCCAATGGTCATAAATGGCATATACATGCGTGTGTGTGCGAGCGACTGCACACACACCCACACACAGCTCTTGAGGTTATTAATCTTTGCTGGAAACCAAGAAATATTTGAAGCAAGAAAAAGTTAGAATCTAGACTATTCCAACTGTGAAAAGACTCTTATTCATCTAGCATTTATTAAGCACTTGCTGTATGCTGGACACCACTTTTTATGTGTTCATGCATGCTGTCTCGGGCCATCAGCATGCAAAGTTCCAGGATGTAGATCCAAATTGGTGGGGATTCATAGTCTTCTATGGAAAAAGAAAAAGATATATGATAAACTGATTTTATTAGAACATTTCTAGCAGTGAGGCTTACCCCAAAAGAAAAGAACAGGATTAGGAGGTCACAGATGGCATACAGGTGCTGCAAATGGTCTTCCCTCTTTTCTAAGGCCCTTTGCCAAGGAGTCAGGAAAACAATGCCAGATACTTGCTTTTTTTCAACATAAATGGGAGGAGGAGTGATCATGATCAGTAGGGTTCATTATGTGTTGTTATAAACGCTTTTCAAAATTTGTCTACTAAATTCGCAGCAGCAGTTGACACAGTTGACCACACTCTCCTCCAAATGCTATGTTTCCTTGGCATTCCAGCACCGTACTCAACATTCCCCCCCTTCTCTGGCCATTCCTTCCCAGGCTCACTTGCAGCCCCCTCTTCCTTTCCCTTTCTTTGAATGTTATTGTTCCTGAGGTTTCTGCCCATAGAACTCTCCTCATTTGTACACCCTCTGTGGGAGATTTTCACTATCTCTTGGCCTCTAAGAGGCTAAATTTCTTCCTGAGTTTCAGACCCATGCAGCCTACATTTGTACACCTTCTTTGGCTAGACAATCCATAAATACTTCAGATTCAGCACATTCAGAACCAAGCTCAACCCCCCTTTACATTCCCTGCCCCAATCTAGGCAACCTGCTTTGTGTATTCTCTGTTCAGGAAAATCCACCACCATCTATTGGGATGTAGATCTTCCTCTTGTCTTGCATCTCCATGGGATGCTTTTGAGGCCCAGTTGAGATGCAGCTGATGAAGGCACTCAAGTTACTGTGTAGCTGGAGAACACTATTCACAACATGGCGTGTAGTGATTTACCAGTTCATCCAGGAACATGATGAGCGTCTGTTGCGTGACAGGCTCTGCGGCAGGTTTGGAGAATATACTGTTGACCATCACAGGCATAGTCTTTACTTTCAAGGAACTTTTGGAAGGAAAACGCATGTGTACATAATCTCCGCTGATAATTAAACTTGTTACTTTTGTTTAATCCAACATTTCTCATGGATATTTGAACTAAGAACAATCTCCTTAGTCACTGTGCTTTGCATTTCATGCAGACCCACCAAGATATCATGGGACACTACTGGGGAAACACTACTGGAGCAAGTAGCGTCTCTTCCCACGAGGCCTCTGTCATTCCCTCTGAGCTGTACTTGCACATGTAGGTGGCTGCCTGCTTTGCCCATGGTCAGGGCCAGCCCTAGAGAGGGTAAACCCTAGAGCGAACAAAACAGGAGTCACTCCTGGGCAGAGAACACAAACTTCGTCAGAAAATAAATTAGTGGAAACATTTTTATTAAAGAAGCAGAGTAGTTTTGAGGGTGTGATAGCTTCTGTTCAAGCGAATGCAGTTAATCATCCCTTGTTTGAGGTTTGGACTTTCTTCCCTTTGATGTAATTAGCCATTAGGCTTTCTGAAGGAGATTTTTCATGTCAGGGAGACAATGGTTTCAAAGGAGAGATAGGGTGGGGCTGAAAGGAAGGCCAAGTTAATGCACAGAACAGCAAAAGACACTGGGAAATATCAACACTTTTTGCACGAGCCATTTGCTAGCAGTGCATTGCAACACAATGCTGTTTCCATTTTAATTACAGCGCTGTTTACACACTGCACTGCTCCGCTGCACTGTAGGGTCCTTCCAGAGCTTCTTCCAGGGCTGTGTGGGTGGGGAGGAGGGCGCTCGTGAACCTTTAGGTTTTTGCCAGTTTGATGCTATTTTTCATTTGCTGTTCCTGGATAACTAGTCAGTTTGAACATCACTTTCAAGATTTAGTGACCATTTGATTTTTACTGTGAATTCTTTGTATCATTTACTTATGTGCCTAGCAGGTTATACTTCTCTTATTCTTCCGTAACATATTTTGCAAATGTCTGCCTTTGGTAAGTTATTACTTTTCTTTGAAATGTGTTTATAATATTTTTTGACATACATAATATTTGAAGTTTTCTAATGAGTGCAATTTAATTTTTGTAGGCATTGAAATAGGGATCTAATTTAATTTTTTTTACAAGGACCGTTGATATTCTTTAGGCCTTGTTCAGTCTGGCATTTTGGCTGAAGAGGGCAGCAGAAGGCAGGCTCTGGGGCCAGGCCTGGTTCAGATCTTAGATCTGCCACTTACACATTTTGTTGCTTTAGGCAAATTATTTTCAGAGCCTCGGTTTTCTCATAAGTAAAATGGGGGTGACAATATTATTTTTATAGGTACTTTTGTAAGGGCTAAATGAGTTAATATTTGTAAAGCATTTAGAACAGTCCTAGGATGTAGCAGTATTATATGTGTCTTCCATTAGGATTAATCGTGAGAATAAATACTATAACCTGGGTTTTTAAATACCTGTATCTAAGCTTACTTTTTTAAATCATCTCTGATAAGGTATTTGTATATGGCAAGATGAAGCTGAGGCATAATAGCATATGTATTCAGAGAACTAAAACAACATAGAGCCAACTCTTAATTATACGGGGGTGGCAAAAGTAGGCTTACAGTTGTTTGTATGGAAAATAACACAATAATTAATAAGTAATAATACAAGAATAAATGTGTTTCATATACTGGGTTTACAACTATAAACCCACTTTTACTCAACTCTGTACTTATTTATGAGTCCCTCCAGGACAAATACTATAAATACCTCATTTCTCTTTTTATCCCTAGTACCTATCACGGTGCCTGGCTTAAGTGGCTCTTATTTAGGATGTGGTGAGTAAATGAATGAATGAGTGAATGAATGATTTTCTTACATTTGTGTTTAGCCATACAGCTTACTATTTCCTGGCAGCATTTTCTCAAATGAAAACTGCCTTAATATCCACACAAACAAACCCAGGAGGGTCAATCAGCTGCAAAATTATTATGCAAAGCATTCCTGAGCCAAATATAAATGACTTTTGGATTATCTGATATTAGGCATTTTCTGCATCGCTACCCCCTCCATCGGTGTGAATATTCAACAAATAGGTGTTTCCCCATCAGGGAGTCCGAGAAAGTGAAAATAGTCCAGGTTGTTCCAGAACAGTCGTCTCCTTGCTAACGCTACTTACCCTATTTGCCCTCTTGAGTCAATCACAGCAGAAGGCACTCAGAGGTTTTGCAACTGAATTTATTGCGATGAAATCTACTGGCATCTGGGTCTGGGAGGGTGAATATGGCACCGTGGCTCCTGTATCATGACTGCCCACCCATCCGCCCCCCCGTGTACCCATCTATTCTGCAGATATCTGGGGAGATCCTGCCGCACGCCTGTGGCATTGGGTGGTGCTCTGGAGAAGCAGAGGGGATGGGACGCATCTGTCTGCTCCAAGGGCCTGTAGGAAGTCATGGTGCCGACCCTTGGAAAATGCACCGATTCAGGGCAAGAGTCTCTGTCTTTGGGTTAAAGCGTTCACATTTGCTGTGACACTTGGAGCAAATATTTAAACTCCCCTGACTATCAGTAAGGAAAGGCATGCAAATTGTGTGAAAAAATGGTAAATACTCTTTAAAGTTTGGTTTTCATTCCTATAGCCTTGGATATCCAATGGAGTGTTCACCTTCAACGTGAGCCATAATTCGGACAACATGGCAATCTGGCAGAGGCCTTTGTGAGTATTAGAATCTGCGGACGGGGCCACCCCGACCATGACTTAGCTTCGTGCTCTGGACTGTGCCAGCTTGGGGCCCTGAGGATGGCATGGAGCCCACCCTCACTGCCACTCTACCCAACTGAGCTTCATGAGAGCGACAGGGAGAATTCTATTGTGTTGGTTTCAGAATTGATCTGTGGCTGTTACTTTCTTATTGGGGCTAGGTTTTGAACATTTTTTTGGTTTGTGTGACTTTTTATAAGTTCAAATTACCTTTTGCTTCCTTCAGGCTCAATTAGCTGCTTCCTTCCTCTTTCTGTGGGAGCTTCTACTTACACGCAAGTCTAAGCCGGGGGCTAGTGAAGAGGGAGATGAGCCCTCATTGACGAGAGGCCTATGACACTGGCCAGAAGTACACAAGATGCAGGCAGAAGTAGCTAAAGAATAGTGAGAGTGGGAGAGGCCTGGAGACAAGTGTGGGCTGCAGTCTGGAGCAGTTTTTAGCAGGAACAAATACCCTGAGATTTCTATATTTTCTGAGCAAGCACGCGGTATTACGTGGCAGAGCCTAGAACCTGCTGTCTGAGCTTGAAGAAGGTGTCTCCAGTCGAAACAAATGCCTGTGAGACGTGTTAATCCATCCCAAGGGTGCAGTGCTTTTATTATAATTGAAATGCCACCATTTTTCAATTTGTTGGGGTCCTGTGATCCAGCTATTTTCATTGTAGTTCCTATTTTGCGTCAGTTTCTGTTCTACGATGATAAAATATTTGAAATTCTGATATTGCATTTCATCCCCTCCTGAGACTTTTCCATTTAAAGACATGGCTCTTTAGCAGTGCCAAACTTTCAGCTTCTAAAATTCAGATGCGGAGATTTAAAACCAGTGGCAATCTGAGCAGATGTCAGCGGGGGAGCGGTTTCCGCAGCCAGTCCTCATCTAGCACATGTCCAGGCTGCACTGTGGCTTCTAATCCACAAATAAAGCACAGATCCTACCGTGATCATCGGCGCAGACTCATGTCCAAAGGCAGATATTTTATTCAAATAATGTCAAACTGCTCTGTGGGAAATACTATTTTCATTATGTTTGCGCTCATGTTAGCACTCATTAAAATGTGCACTGCCTGCGAGGAAGAGTCATGGTGAGCTTCTCCTGTTAAAGGACATCTTTGTGGGTAGCCCTCGCGAGCCAGAAGTTTGTGACATTGGTGGTTTGACGTGTGGAATATTTTACATTGCCACGCTCATTAGAAAGTTGTAGAGTGCAGGGGGCTGGGGTGTTTTCTATCGCTCTAGCCATCTGACAGGGCCAGGCCTTCAGTGGTCTTTGCAGTCTGCTCATTTATACTTTTGTAGGTTTTTATATGCGCCACACCTGTCAACTTGTCAAATGAGAAGGGGAGTTAAATGTGGGCTCCACGCAGGCTGCACGTTGAATTCTGGATTCAGGTGGATCCAGAAAGGAAGCTGGGCCCTTCTCAACTGGAGCCTGGGAATGAGCAGCGCTTGTGTGTCTGCTGCATGGAAACCGTGTCGGGTTTAAAGACAACTCACGATGTAAATATTTTCGAGCTACACAGTTATAAGCTACAGAATTTGAGAACTGGAAGGGCCTTACGCTCCTGTTTGGGGTAACTGATTACTGGTGGTAGAGCCCAGGGGCAGAGTGTGAGAGCTTCTTCTACAGGCCTCCTGGCTCCAATTTTAGTTAAGTTTTTTAATTTTTATTTTCACACCACCCAATTTAAAAGTTATCCCTGCCCCCAATACAGGTTATGTAGGCAGAGAGTGGATTCATCTCCATTTAAAATATGAAAAAATATACAAGTAGGAAAATTAACTCATCAAAATCTCATGGCTTCTGAATGTTAAACCTAATATTTATTTCATCCAGAGGGCTAAGAACTTTTAAAAGAGTGGGTGGTTGATGTAGTGATAGGGTGGGGAGTGATTTCAGCTCTTCTCGAGGAAGAACAGTTAGGATTATGCATAATAGGAAAGATTAGCTGAGCTGGTGTGGCTCAGTGGTTGAGCCACCCACCTGGGATCCAGGAGATCTGGGTTTGATTCCCCACCAGGATACATGCCGGGGTTGTGTGCTTGATCCCCAGTGTGGGGTATGCAGGAGGCAGCCAATCAATGATGCTTCTCTCTCTCTGAAATCAATAAAAATATATTTAAAAAATAAAAATAAATAGGGAAAACCACTGGAGATGGAACAACTAATAAGTAATAGATTTCACAGTTTATTATGTTCTCTGGGAAGTTCGACTAGATCAGATTTTATTTTTTTCTGAAGAGGCAGGTCAGAATAAAAGATATTTTAATTTTTGAATAAATGGATCTTCAAGTCTAAATACTACCCCAAATTCCTCCTTAAACAACATTCGAACAATCTTCCTTAAAATGGCATTGGGATAATCTGCATATTTCCTAGTAACATTTTATAATAATAGGCTTGTCTTAGGTAAAACTTCTGAACTCCTTTACTCTTAGTTCCCAGTATGAAGTATTAAGGGATTTATTTACTCTTAAAAAATTATGGGTAAAAAGGACTTAGAGTTTGTAAAAAAAAAAAAAAAAAAAAAAAAAGTAATGAAATGGAATTAATATGGCAAGAATGCTCTTCTTAACCCCCCTTTTTAGGATGTATTGATTATTTCCCTGAATGCATGGTTGGAGGGAAATGGTGAGAAGAGCAATTTTATGTATAAAAACTTTCAGGATTTTAGTAGCAAGAGAATAAAAATAAATCAGCTGAAGCCAGAGTAATATAGGAAAGATTTGGCAGAGCTGACTAGAAAAATAAAATGGGCCAAGTCATCTCTGTGACCCGGGCTATTTAACCACAAGTCTGTGCTCTGCCTTTAAAGAAAACAATGACTCTTAGGGAACAAAAATAAAATAACTCTCTTAAAGAGAAATGGGTAGGACATTTCAGGGATTAATGCAGTTGGAAATGGCAAAAGGAAACACAAAGGATGAAATTGTCCTTTATCCAATTTAAGGCGTGAAAAACAACCAGAAGTGTGCTGGGATTCTTTGCTAGGAGAAATCTGAAGAGACAAAATTGAAGGCTGAAGTTCTGGTCACAGTTCTGGAAATGGGCTTCAGATAACGTCTGGGCACAGACAGGAAAAAGCATCCAGAGCTTGCTTCTTTGTGGTTCCCTGCAAACCCAATGACAGGTTTGTTATTTTTCCCTCCCTAAGGTTCCACAGTGACATCCAGGACCTCTGCAGGCTTGTCTGTTTCCAAGTTATGATTATGAGGACAATTGCTAGCTTTGCCTTTCTTCCTCATGTTTTGCCCCCACTAACTTACTCTCACAAAGTTCAGCATAATCTTTGTAAATGCAAATCTGATCATGTCTCTTCCCTGGTAAAAAAAAATAAAAAATTCAGTGACTCCCTATTGATCCCACAGGATCATTAGGGTTCTCTCTATAGGATGGTGTCATCTGCAAATAAGGAGAGTTTTATTTCTCCCTTTCCAATTCCCCCAGAAGCTTTCAAACCATGCTCACTATAGTAGCTTCTGGAAGCACCTTACCCTTGTTTACCTCACTTTACCCTCTCCATTACACTTGTCTCCTTAATTTGCTTTTTTCTAGCCAGTAGAACATGAGTTTCTTTAGGAGAGCGGCTCTGTTTCTCATGTTCAACACTGTGTCCCAGGCACCAAGAGCAGTTCCTGGTGCCCTGGGCCCCACTCAGGAGGAATTTGTTGACAGGCTCTTGACCTTGACTGTGTGGGTATTTTAAAATATTGATTTTAGAGAGAAAGAGGAAGGGGGGGGGAGAGAGAAACATCAATTTGTCATTACACTCATTTATGCATTCATTGGTGGATTCTTATATGTGCCCTGACAGGAGATCGAACCCGAAACCTTGGGGTATCGGGACAACGCTCTAACCAGCTGAGCTACCTCGCCAGGGCCTGTGTGGCTACATTTTGAAAGAGTACAAGGAAGGGACTTTGCCGTTTACCTTATACAGGGCATTACTGGAATTTTTTTATCACATACAATAAAATGATAATGATGGTTATTTGTGGATATGAAATTAAGGGTACTTTAAATCTTTTTTTTTTTTTTACAATTCGCACATTTTATATATTTTCTCCAATGAACCAATTCTTTTTAGAGTCAGAACAATATTTTAAAGAATACTATAAAAACCTTGATCAGACAAAAATTTTGATTATATATCTTCATAGATACCTAGGTGGCAATTTGTAATAATAGCAATGTGTATTAATTTATACTTAGCCACGTTTAAGCAATGGTTGATGATTAATAATTATGGTGTCAAAGATGATAATACACATGGTAATTAGAATATAGGAATGGTTGTGCCTGGTTATGATAAGAATTTTAAGGGAAGTTCTTTATTTTCTCTTGCGTCTTGTTGTTTTTTGCCGGTCTCTCAGGAAGAAAGCACACTATTTTCTGTCTATAGGTGACAGTATCTTTATGATGAAATTTCTAGTGTGGCCCTTAAATGTACATGAAAGTAGATGTAGTGCTCTGGGGTAAAAATAGGCCTGTAATCTGGAGATGAAAGAAGAGAAAGACACTGAATTCAGAAAAAAAATATTCTAAAAGGCTGAAACTGAACAAGAGACAGTCATTTCACACAAAGAGCCCACGACTTAATTTTGCCTGTGAAAGATTCCATGGGGTCCCCGTAAGCCTCCTAATGTTCATTTAATAGGATTTTAAAAACCTACTTCTAACTTTCTTATTTATTTATATTTTCATTCATAAAACATTTTTTTTTTTTTTTTTTTTTTGGTCTCACATTGTGCCAAGCACCGTCTTGGGATCTCAGAAAGGCACAATGACAAAGACAGACACAATGAGATTTCAGAGCACACATAGCAGTTGGAGCTTATGAAGTCAGGTTCCAGGACCCTGGGAAGAGCCAGAGTAGCCTCGTGAAGTAGAAGATGAAGTTAAATTCACATCTGACTCCTGTAAAATTTCTATATTTGAAGAGTCAGAACATGGAAGGGCATCTAGTGGTAACTGACCTCTTATTCTTTTAGCCTTTGGTCTGTTTTTAATGTTTTACCCCTTTATTTCTAACTCACAAAGGATCGAGTTCGTGTGGATGTGGAGTGTGAGATGGTTTTCCTGGGAGCACTTGCCCTGGGCTGTTAGCGAAGGCAGCAATTCACAGCACCACAGCCTGTCTTCCCCCCATTTTAAAATTTAGCTTTGCTGTTATTTCTTTGACCTGCCTCCACTCTGTTTCAGATTTGTATACTCGTGTTTCATGTATCAGTGATGATTCCAATTACACGCTAGGTAACAAGAGTTTAATAAAATGTGGCAATAAATTGTGGAAGGACATCATGCATGTGAAAAAAATGTATTAAGAAATGTGTTCCAGGTAGAGCTTCCAGTATTAAATGACTAATCATTTCCACACACATATACAAAGTGAAGGTTTTATTTAGTGGAACTTGGCCTTTCAAAACTAGAATGCCAAGCAGTGCCTTCCACCTGGCTTTCTAGCCCGTTTGGAGCGTCTGGCAGTTGTTTCTTTTTACAGAGAACTTTTTTAAATGGTCTTCAGTAGCCCTTTGGCCAAAAGGAGGAAGCATCTTGTTCAAAGCTCATGTTATTTTGATTTAAATGACAAATGGTCAGGAAAAGAATGTGTAATAATTTATACTCAGTACAGCCTACTGATCAGATGACTGAAATTGAATCCGGGCTCTTTCTTTTAGTGGATATGTGATGTTAGGCAAGCTTCTTGCATACCTCAGTTCTTTATTGGCAAAACTGAAATAGTAATATCTTCTTTACTGAGATATTGTGGAAGATCAATAATTTTAAAAAAATTAAAATATTTAGTCCTGCCTGGCTGGTGTGGCTCAGTGGTTGAGTATCAACCTAGGATCCAGGAGATCGAGGTTCGATTCCTGATCAGGGCACATGCCTGGGTTGTGGGCTCGATCCCCAGTAGGGGGCGTGCAGGAGGCAAACCACCAATGACTCTCTCATAAGTGATGTTTCTGTCTCTCTTCCTCTCCCTTCCTCTCTCTGAAATCAATGAAGATATATTTTTAAAAAAATATTTAGTTCTGTGTAGGATACAGTGTAAGCACTTAACATACATATGATTAAAAGAGAGTGTCAAATGGAAAGATCTGAAGAGGTACGACAGTTCTAGAACAAAGCAAGCAAGTTACATGAGGACAGAGATGTTGTCATCTTGGCTTTTAATCGTCTCTCTCATAAATCAGGTGGAACGTGACTTAACTTGTTAATTCTCACATTAACCCCTAAGGTGGATACCACTGGTCTTAAAATATTACAGGGAAATGACCAGTTTTCACGGTAACTTCGTAAAGAGGGGTGGAGATCTCATTTCTTCCTCTTATAGATGAGTCAACTGAGATTGCTTGAATAACTTGTTTAGGATTATAAAATTAGTAAGTGACAGACCTAGGATTAAAATATCAACAGGCTTCTGCTAAAGCTGATGTTTTTTCTATACAGAGGTACGAGAAACTATGAAGACCTGCCTGACATTGTGTTTGAGAACATGCACTTAGTACCTGTGAAAGGAGAGACAGAGTTGGGAGGGGACAAGTTGTTATCTAGTGTATACCACGTGCTAGGCATGGTTTATAAGTTTAAGTAACTTATTTCTTTGACTTCAGAAATATTACACGATCATCATAAAAGACTTGGGAAATGTGGAAACATAAAGAAAAAGACAATACAACTCACAACTCAGATAGCCACAGCTGCTGTTTCTGTGTATTTCTCCTCAGTCCTTTCTTTTTACTATTAACAGATCGATACCTGGACTGACACGCAGGATTCATATACTACAAGCAGTTTTGGATATTGCCTTTTCCATTTAACATTATGTCTTATGCGTTGTTCGAGCTAGAATTTCAATAACCACTTGAAATTTTAAAAATTATAATTTGACCTGCATTACTCTTTCATTGCAAAAAGATGATTTAATTAAAGGTACATGAAAATGCTACATTACAGATTTTTTATAGGAAAAAATTACAGAAAGGGAGCAGGTCCGATACAGCCTGGAATGTACCCAAATCCTACCCGTGGATAGCAAGCCCACGGTGTGTGGCCGCTCTCTTGTGGGATGCTTCCCAGGGACACAGCAAGGAGCCTGACATGGGGACAGGTTCAAACTGAGCACACTCCTGACCTTTGACGTGGTTTAGGGGAGGGCCCCAGGCGGACCCTCGCAGACTCCGCATCAGAGGCCAGTCTTGGGTTCGGATTGGTTCTGGAATGACCTGGGGCTTCTTCTCTGTCCTCTAGTGTCATCTGGCACTCACAGTGCTCGCCGAGCCCCTCCCTGGACCAGGGACTTGCTGGGTAAAGTAAGGCGACTAGCGGGGCTTCTGCTTGTAGAGCTTATGATCCAGGGCAAAGCTGCTTGGCTGGGGAACTGCAGTGGTGGGAAGTGCCGTCTAGGGGGGAAAGCAGCAGGCGCTGGGCCTTGGGGCGGGAGCTGGGGGTTAGAGAAAGCTTTCCTGAGGAAGGGGGACACGGGGACCTGCCCAGGAGAGGGGCCGGCGAGGGGAGAACTGGGGTAAAAGGAGGGGCTCACGTGATTTCTTCCAGGAAGAGAGCAGTTTGGGGCTTGGGGCAAACAGAGGCCAGGGTTTCTCCCAAACCTGGATCATAATGAGCCAGTGATTTTAGGCGGGTCTAGACGAATACGACAGTCTGTCCTATTCTGTATCCTTCGGTTAAAAGCACGATAGAATCTAATAAATGTCTAGCAAAGGTTGAAACACCAAAGTCAGGCTGGCAATTAAATTCAAATGGGCCTAGGAAAGGAGCAACTATATTGTGAGGGGAGGAAATACAAATAACTAAACAATCCTGGGAAAACAAACCAGGCGAGGCACAGAGAGAAATGACCGTGGATGAAGGTAAATCCAAAGGGCAGCTTCCCTGTATTCTAACCTCCAGCTTCTATTCAGAGGATCATAGGAATATCCTCATAAGCTCAATGCTCCCTTCTTATAAAAACCACTTTTAAATACCAATTTTTTAAATTCCAAGAACAGAAGAAGCTAATGCTCTCACTTTTATTCTGAACGAACCGCCAACACTTTTATTCACTGGTTTTGCTGAAGAGCTGGAACCTCACGGAGGTTTCAGAATTAAATTAGCTTTCAGAACCACTTAAAGTTCTCCCGTTCTATTAATTCAGCAGACAATCAAGATGTTCACTTGTTGACTTTTAGCCACATGCATTCAATCAAATCAACTATCAAAGAAAGATGCCTATTAGTTGTTAATTTCAGATGTTAGATAGGAGCCCTGGAAGTCCTGTTTGTATCTACTCGATAACCTTCTAATCTTTGCCACGGTCTCGCTAACAGCAGCATTAACTGGTCTGCCATCTATCTTGATTAACAACACTGGAACTCAGATGCACAGCGTCCGATAAGCCCAACAGCCCAAACTCGAACGATGCCTGGAGTATGGAAATTGGGCTTCCGCCACCGTAGTGACAAGCCCTTCAAGTTGTCTTTAAGTCACAGTTGTGCAAGTTGTGATTTTAAACAAATGGGAAGAGCTTGCTTTAGTGCAGGAGCTCTTGGAAAGAACTGGCAAGACTTCATGTTTCGCAACATTTTTACCCTCTATTTTTTGTCCCCTAGGTTTGGATTTTTAGAAATTGGTTTTGCCTTACATTGAATAGCCAGTGTGCTGTTACCTTTGGATCAGATAGATTCAACAGATATCTGTTCGTCTTTGTGCAGCTAGCACTTACTATGTATATAAAAATATAGAAAATACAGCTCCATATAGCTTAAAGTTTTATATTTGATATCACAGCAACTGGGTTTCTTTAATAAGTAGAACTATATTGGCTTTTATGAGCGAGAGAGAGATAGATAGCCTTTGTTCCACATGATAACTGATTTTCTCTGGAAAAATTATTGGTCCACCTGTTCTCTTAGGTGGCTTGTGGGAAATAGACATCAACAAGAGGTCGCAGCAGAAAAATATAGGATGAATGATTCCTGCTATGAGACATCCGTAGATATATCCAGAATAAAGTGTGTAAAGTTGGGAGAGAAATATTTGAATTCTCATATTATCTCATGAAGGCTTTGCATTAGAACATTTTCAATATTAATGTGATAAAATCTGATTTAGATAAAATGTAAATTTATTATCTTAGTATGATGGGCCATAAAAACACCTACATTTTTTTTTTTTTTCTAACTCCCATATCTGTGCAAAAGACTCCTTAATTTATTTCTGAAGCCAAGGTCACTCTCCTGCATCCCAAACCCAAACTTCCAATGATTGTTGGGCATCGCCCAGAGAACTTTCAAGCTCAGCATATCCTGGTTGGTATTCATCATCAACCGTCTCACACTGGCACCATCATGGAATTTTATTATCCATTAATGACACCTCTTCCTTCCTTCCTCCCATTCATAGGCACCTATTTTGCTCCAAAAGTGTGTGCAGTCTTGCCATGAAGCGTCTCACGGTCCAGGTGGAATGACCAGCACATCAACAGGTACAAACAAATATGGGTGCAGAGAGGAGGGGAATATAAACCAGTCTTGTTTGGGGAAAGAAAGGTGAGGGGTCAGTCACAGGATAATTTTTGAAGGATGTTGCACCGATGCTGAATCTTAAAGTATGACAAAGAATTATCCAGAGAAGTTTAATAGAGATGGAAGGTCTTTCCAAATCTCAGAGCTAGTGTGAGAACAGGCTAGCTGGAAAAAGAATGTATTTGGTGAAACCACCAGGAGGTAGGTGTTGCTTGAGCTCAAAGCAGAAGATGAGATTGGAGAAGGCAAGGTTTGGGGAGGAACTGCTGCACCACGTTTAAACCTTTAGAATTTGTCCTACAGATGATGGGAACAACGAATGGATTTAAGCAGGAGTGAAATGGCCATATTTGCATGTTAGACAGATCAAGCGGGAAGCTATGTTAAGAACGCATTTGAGGAAGAAAAATTCACAGCCAATAACATTAGATGGAAAGATGTTAACACAATCTAGATGGGGGAGAGAAAATTAAAATGAGGAAAACAACAAATGCTTAGTATTTAATATTTGTAGCACTCTATTAATTGATGTTGAAGATTAGGAAGAGAGAGTCAATAATGAATCCTAGATTTTAACTTTGCATAACTGGCTGGATAGTGGTGCTACCAAATGAAATTTAAAATGTTAATAATGCATGAGGAGCAAGCTGGGTGGGAGCAGTGAGAAGGAGAGATTAAAGATGAATTCGAAGGGCCTCAGCACTCGTCAGGGGAGATGAACAAAGTTAGATACTAGCCGAGGTGCGTGCGACTACCTGGAGCTCGGGAGGCAGTCCGAAGGGAGCTTTCAAGTTGAGATTCATTTGCACCAGGTGGTGTTTTATACCTGGGTCGCCTCTGGAGCAATGCTGTGTGCCTCGGAAGGAAACCTTAAGAAACAGATGAAGAGGAGCTGAGGAAGTAGACAGGGAAGAAATAATTGAAGAGAAAAAAAATCAGGAACATGTGTTTCCTTTGATTTCAATGACCCTCTTTTCTTAGAGTGTCCAAAGCATTTGACATTTTTTTTTTGGGGGGGGGAGGTGGGAGGTAGCAGGTTCCTTTCTTCTCTGTTATTCTTTAAAACACCCCAATCTGGTCAGATTAAAGGAAATTTATTGGACCGTGTTTACTAGTGGATGGATTTACTAACAGAAATTGATGTACTCTTGCGCCAAGACCACTTTCTTCTTCCCACTGGCTTTGAGACTTGTAATTGGTAAGCTGCCCCAGGGCTGTCTGGAAAGTCTCACCTGCTCTTCTTTTCTTACAAACTCCTAAATTCTCATCACTTCTGGTGAGTAGTTGGGGAATTAAGAATGGGACATGGTAGCCGCGTATGGGCTTTGGGCATCAGATACACTCTCTAATCCAACTTTACTAGGGAGCCATGCCTTAGAGTATTGGGCCCTAGCCCAACTAATTCTAAAGTGATAATGTACCCATTCATCTTTGTCCCTTGTCTGTATTGCTTCCTCAGTCTTAAGAGACAGAAGAAATTGTCAGGTAAATGTGGAATTCAGGTGTCCTATCTTTCCTCCTCTACTTCACTCCTTTCTGGTTCTTGTCACTTTATAATCTCATATTTTCACGTACTTATATTTTACATATAACTATGTCATATGTTTATGTTTTATAGTTTGGTTATTTCTGCTTATCTCCGATCCCCCCTGTTGTACCCTAAGCTCTTTGAAGTTTCATTTTGACAATGAATGAAGATATTTTTATGTTTAATGAAATATCAGATTCTTAGATAGTTTGGAAGATTATGCCAACCTGAATTGTTCTAAGTTGAAGGTAAGAAAGATAAGGTATTGGAAACACAGATTGACTACATTTTGTATGCCGACTAAAATTGTGATTTGAAGTAAGGGTCATAGACAAAACCGAGATTTGTGATAGTATTATATACACATTCTCCTAATAATTCAGGGCCTCAGTCAATGCTTTTTAATCATATTATATAATATATTCCCCCCCCCCCCAACAATGTATGTGAGCTTTCCTATAGTCATTTCAGTATATGATAACAATATTATTGTGTTTTGGGGAATCTACATTTCAATGTAAAGAGGGATAGGTGTCTTGCTTTTGATATTGATTTGGTGGGTTATGGTGAGAAAGCTCAAGTACCTCTGGGAAATATGCAAAGTACTTCCTACTTTTTAAAATGTGTACTGATGACCTGCAATGAGGAAATGCCTCTGTACTTTAGCTCCTTTTAGATGTCACTTTTTTTAATTCCTACGATTCCCATTAGTTTACTCTGAGCACCCTAGTTTCTGGGCTGATTGGTGCGTGAGTGATGTCGTGGTGCCTTTAATTTATTATTTGCTCAGAGGATTCTCCCAATGGTAAGGGAATCACTTAGATCTCTGTGTGTATGTGTGTTTTATGCAATCAATTCCATTTTTGAACACACACATGATCTGTTTGTGTGTGTGTTTTATGCAATCAACTAACATTTTTGAACACGAATTGGTACAAATTTTAAAAATTTGCTTAAAAAATGAATCACTGGTACCATGAGTGTAAAACTGAGTATTAAATTCTCTTAATTCTGGGATGAACATAGCTGACTACCTGGTTTCAATTCTTTTGGATATATACCTAGAAGTGGAATTGCTGGATCATATGGTAGTTCTATTTTTAGTTTTTTTGGAACCTCCATACCATTTTCCTTAGAGGCTGCACCATTAGCATCCCTACCAACAGTATAAAGGGTTCCAATTTCTCTATACTCTCACCAAAACTTGCCTTTTAAAAAAATAGTAGCCATCCTGCACTGTTCACAACAGCCATGATATAGAAACAACAAAATGTCCATTGACAGATGAACAGATAAAGAGATGTGGTGTGCACATGTGATAAAGTACTACCCAGCCTTTACAAAGAAGGAAATTGTGCAATATGTGACAGCCTGGATAAACCTTGAGGATATTATGCCAGTGAGATAAACCGGTCTCAGAAAGACAAATACTGCATGATTCCACTTACATAAGGCATCCAAAACAGTCAAATTCACAGAATCAAAGAGTGAAATAGTGGTTGCTGGAGGTGTGGGACAATGAAGTAGTTACTACAGCTGACATAAAGTTTCAGTTGAGCAAGATGAAAAAGCTCTAGACATTGAGTCTATAGTCAACAATAACATATTGCACACTTAAAGCTTAAGACCCTATACCTTGTTAAGTGTTCTTAATGTTAAGTGTTCTTAACACAGAAAGGGCAGTCTTCCAAACTTTAGAATAAATTTTAAATTTATCTTAATAAAATATTCCCATGAGGTCTTATAATTCTGCAAATGTCCCTGGTTCCTGTGAAATGCCTTGAAAATGGAGCCCTTGCAAGTGCTTGGTCCATTTTATAAGGCATGGATGATAACTTGAGAAAATTTAAGAGAGAAAGAGGGCCTTATCAATGAAGTTGGATGAAGCATATTATGTCATATCATGACCATCAGAGTTCTATTTTTCTGGAGTCACTCAGGTGTGGCCACAGAGCCAAGGCTTGGATATTGCTGTCTTGTTTTGGGCTCAAATGCTAGCAATCATGGAAGGCAAAAAAATAATTATTATATTTTTGATGTTGATGATTCCGGTCTGGGGACCTGATCTGAAAACTGAATCTAGAAACACCTGGAAGTTTCCACCTTTTTGATGAGAGCCTTTTATCAAATCTCATTTTCCATATTTCTTGGCAAGAGCATTTATTCCTTAGTTGAAACCCAACATTTTAGTCTGTTATATTCTCTGTATTGAACTGTTGTTTACTGCTTTCTTTGCTCAGTGAGAATGGTAAGAACTGCGGTCGTCAGCTTTGAGGAGGGCAGATGGTCTACCTTCCTTTTCTACCAGGTACCTCCTGGAAAACACTAAGTGGCTCTTTTTCCCCCTTTGCTTTGGTTATTTAATTTAGCAAGTACTTTTAATCTATTCTTCTCCTGTGTTTAGAAGACAGGAAAGTTGAGTGCAATTACAGAAACTTTGTTTTATACCTTTAGTAATTTTCTCCTTCATTCAAAGGTCTTCTAACTTATAGTGAACATTTGACTGAGCCACATAGGCCTGGACATGTGATTTCCATTAGAAAGGCTGGGTGTATGGGGTGGGGTGTTCCCCCATAACAAAATCAGTATTATCTATGTCTGTATTATCTCCCCTAGGACCCATACTACTCTTTTTGTTTTAAAATTTATTTGCTCTTTGTTCTGTGGTATTTTGTAGTGCTCAAAAAAGAAAATAAAATCAGACTTCTTCTTGCCTCTACATGTGACATTTTGATAAATTAAAATCATGACAACCTTACTATTAGAAGTATCATTTTTTACATTTATCCCATTCAGTAATAATGAGCACATCTTAGTTACGATAATTGCATTAAATGTTTAACATTACAAAGCACTGAGAGAGCATTTCAAAGCTGACTCTCTTGATCTGACAGCCACAAAAGGATCCTCTTGAATGCTGTAAGGAGGAAATATTTTCATTGCTAAGAGGAGATGTGAAAGAAAGAAAATTAGCATTTGTTGACCACAGAATATGTAACAGGCACTACGATAGGTATTTTTTAATGTTATTTTTGTAATAACCTCATGAAATGGTAATTAGTAGACCCATCTTATAAACATAGCTCAGAGGTAAAGTACCTGGACCAAAGATATATGACTAGGAGGTGGGCAAGCTGGGGTTTCAGCCTAAGTTGACCTGGCTGTGGAGCCCATTCATGCACTTTCTTCAGTGCTGCCTTGTACCATGATGACACTTTGAAACACGTTGGACTAGGGAGAAAGTACCTGGGTCTAAACCCATTTTACAGCTGTGGCTCCATGAAGAACTTTGGCTGCTTGACTACCATCTCCCAATTTGTCAAGTAAGAATAAAATACCTACCAAGTTGGTTTTTAGAATTACATTAAGTTTGTACGTGCAAATCATCTGCAGAAAATATGTTATGACAAACATGTATTCACTTGTGTGGTAGGTAATCTACAAATACTTTTAAGGTATCTATTAACATAATCATTATATAAACCCTTATTTTTATTGTCATTTTACATAAGGGAACTCAGGCACAAATAGGCTAAGAAACTTGCCCAAGGTCACACAGTTAGCTAAGATGCAGAACCAGGATTTGAACCCAGGAAATTGGGATTCAGAATTTAAGATGTTAATCACCAGTATATACAGGCTAGGCAAGGTAGGTACATTAAACACGGAATTTTTTTCTTGTATTATTTATAAATTAATTATTGTATTACATCTTGCCCACTCTTGCCCACTCTTGTATTGTGCTATAAAATGTAGGAATGAGTATGATAATTTCAGATTTCCAAATAAATAAAGATCAAAATGCTACAAGAACTTTGGCAAGATCAGTGTCATCTAACAGTTTTAGAGAAGTGGGGCTGGAACTGTTCAACATCCTAGCATCAAAAATGTGCCATAGGGGTTATTTAAAGGTCAGCCCAGCCTAGTACCTTATCCATGGACAGGTGTCTCAGTGACGTGGCCCTGAAGAAGGACTCTAAGGATCCTAGCAGGGCAGCCTTTTCTTAGAGATATAAGTATTATATATATGCTCATAATATAAGCATAAAAAGAGGGAACTCTTCTTGGAGATTTATGTTAACAAGGCCCAGGACTCAGGGTTTACTTTTATGGCTTGCGTGCCTCCGCTCCCCGCTCTCACCTCATAACTATGACAAACAGGACTCTACAAACGCTCTTTTCTTCTGGGCCTAGATGTGGCTGTACTTCTAAACACTACACTGGGACATCACCACTGATTTCTGCTCTAGTCTTTATTAATTTCTTTCTTCTGCTTGCTTTAGGTTTTGTTTGCTCTTTTTTTTTTCTCCAAAGTATCTTAAGGTGAAAGGTTATGTTACCAATTTGAAATCTTTCTTCCTTTTAAATGTAGAGATTTACCAGTATAAATTTCCCTCTAAGAACTGTTTTAGCTGCATCCCATGAGGTTTGGTATATCATTTCTTCATTTTCTAATTTCCATTTTGATTTTTTTCTTTAATTCATTGATTATGTCAGTGTGTTGTTTAATTTCCACATATTCGTGTGTTTTGCAAATTTTTTTCTGTTTTTGATTTCTAATTTCATTCCACTATAGTCTATCCTTTTAAACTGGTTGAGGTTTGTTTTACAGTCTAGCATAGGGTCTATGCTGGAGAATGCTCTATGTGCATTTCAGAGGAATTATCAGTATTCTGCTGTTGTTGGGGGGAGGGTTCTATAGATATGTCCTTGGTTGGTTCCTAGTGTTGCTCAAGTCTTCCATTTCTTTCCTGACCTTCTGCTTAGTTGTTTTATCCATTATTGAAGGTGGGGTAGTAAAATCTCCAACTATTGTTGTTGAATTTGTCTATTTCTTCTGACATTTTCATCAGTTTTGGCTTTATGTATTTTGGTGCTTTGTTGTTCAGCATCGATTTATTGAATGCTTATTATATTCCAGCCTCTGTGAAAGACAATGAAAACACAGTTGCAATCAAAATGAACAGTATGTTATCCTTAAGGCATACAGTGGGATAAATAGGCACTGAATAAGTCAGCTTACAAATGGAAATGTAATTTATAAATTGTAATAAATGCTAGCTTCCCTGACTAGTTTTAACTCACTTGTGGCATTTATCAAAACTTGAAATTATTGTATTAATTTCTTTGTTTGTGTTTCTGTTTCTTTGATAGTTTGCAAGCTATATATATTGACCATAAATGTGCTTTCAGTCCCTGGCCAGGAGTTTTGCACTGTGCTCAGTAAGTCTTTGTTGAAAGAAAGAATGAAATAAAGAATGAAAGAAAAGAATAGGATACCTAGTGAGAGAGAAAACAAGAGGTTCTTGATTTAATATGCCAGGATTAAGGAAAGGCCTCTTTGCTGAGTTATTTGAAGCTTTGATCTGACAGAGGGTTGGGTGAAGACTTAGGGAATGGGAATTAAAAACTAAGAGAATTGAGTATGCGAAGGCCATGAGGCAGAAAAGAACTTGTCACATTCAAAAGCAGCAATGAACAAGGGACAGTGACGGACGAAGTTGGTAGGGACCAGTTAAATTGGGATAAGCATGTGGATGAGAGAAGCCTTGGTTGCTGAAACAAAGAAATCCCAAAGTTGAAAGGCTCAAATAAGATCAAAATATATTTCTCTCTCACAGAACAGTCTGAGAAAGCTAAAGGGTTTCTCCTTGGAAAACTTATCCAGAGACCTGTGTTAATAGACGTATTTCCCCAACCTTGACACTTCTCTTTCAAGATTGCTCCAGTTGTTGCTATTGTTAGTTGATGGGAAGGTACGAGAACTTAAGGTGCGTGTGAGTGTCCCATGTTCTGAGGCCGAGGTGTGGAAATGGCACACGTCACTCCCATTCATATTGGAAGTATTACTGGAAAGCAATCATATGTTCCTACTTAGGTCATAGAGAAACTGCAGACTTCAGTTGTTGTCCAGACATCCATGTGCCCAGATGCAACCAGAGAAGACGGGGAGAGTGGGTTTTAGTGGGCAATTAGAAGTCTCTGCCTTATTAGGGAGTTAGACTTGATGCTGAGAGCAAAGAGTAGTTATTGCAGGTTTTTAAGCACAAAGAGATATGATCAGATTAACATTTTAAAATAGCTTCTATGAGGAAAATTGATTATAATGTTTGAAGAATGGAGGTAGGGAGATTGGATTGACAATTGCTATAATAGTTCAGACGAGCAATGGGAGTTTGAACTACAGTGGTGTAATAGAAATGGAGAGAAGCAGAGAGATGTATAATTGCCTAAGTGTGAGAATGTTTTGGAGGTGTGGAGGAGGGTTATATGGAGAAAGATATATAAAGAATGACTCATGTTTCTGACTTGAGGAGTTGAGTAAATGGTGGTGCCATGGACTAAGATGGGAATGCTTGGGGGAGAAGCCAGTCTTGTGAAAAGACCAAGAATTCCATTTTGTGTAGCTTGTGTTTGAGATGTTTGCTTCCCCATGATCTCAACTGGCTGTGGGAAAGTGGCAACTAGAATGACCTTAATAGTTCTACCTGGGCCAATTGAGATGATGCCCCAGACATCGTCCGATGGATCCTGAATGGAACATTGTATTTTGCAGGGTACTTAGAGGCGTCCTCTGCTTCAACTTCGACAAATACATAAACTTTTTAACCATGGTTACTGCTTCCTCAAACAGGTCCCCCAAATGCTCTGTCCTCTTGTTTTACCATTTAGCTCCTTTGTTGTATTAGTCTTCTCAGCAGTCATACAAAAATGTCATAGATTAGGTAGCTTAAGTAACAGAAATTTACAGCTGCAGGCTGGAAAGTCCAAGATCAAGGTGCCAACAAGGTAGTTTCATTCTGACATCTCTTCTTTTAGCTTGGAAGTGGCCACCATCTTCTGTGTGCTCACATAACTTCTTCTTTGTGGGAGAGAAAGGCTGGGGGGTGGGAAGAGAGGGCGGCCACATCTTTTTCTTTTCTTATAAAGGCACTAATTTCACCATGAGGATCCTACTCTTATGACCTCATTTAACCCTATTTATCTCCCAAAGGTCCTATCTTCAAATACTATCACATTGCTGTTTGGGGCTTCAACAAATAAATTTTGAGGGAACACTGTTCAGTCCATTCTGTTCAGTCCATTCAAATTCTCCTGCTTGTGGCTATGGAGATCCTTTTGTGTACGCAAATGCTGACATGTATGACTAATGTAGGTGGCCACTCTTTTGAGTTAAAAAAATGATCTCACCTGAATATTTTTCAATGCAAATAGAAGCATAAATAAAGATTTATGTAGAAATTGAAGAGGGCTGAAACAGAATGAATGTGTAAAAGAGGTCAGCTGAGAACAGAAAACAAGCCAGGCTGAAAGTTTGTCTCTGTTAAAACCTTACTATTTCTGAGGTTGTTGTTTGGTTTTACTGTAATTTTTATTGTTTACGATACTCCAGGCACTTGGGCATCTCACATACTTCATCTCATTTAATCCACATAACGGCCCTGAGAGGTAAACTGGTTGATTTTAGTTTATGCTCGAAGTTTGTTATAAGCTTTCATACCCTCTACTCGGGATTTTGAGGTAGCTTCTTAGATATATTTACTAACATGCCAAGCTCTAATGTGCTCGGTTTCCTAATTATAAATATGATTGTTATTTCACTCTTCCTTTTCCTACAAACAAATGAACGTTTGTGCATTTACTATTTTGGACTGGTAGAATCTTGCATTAAGGTTAAACATTGTTCATGGACTCTTAATCACTTCACTCTAGTCATTCTTTTTGTTTCCTCTTGTGTTTGTGGTTAAATGAGAAGTTGCAATGGACCCCGAGTAAACAACTGTGACTGGCCAAGGCTTAAGCTCTGAGGAAATACGAGGTGCCATGAACTACAACCAAGGCAACAGGTTGGAGCCTAGTCCCACCCTCCAAGACCCATGGAGAGATTGCTCTGTGTTGTGACTGTACTAGGGGACCCTAAATTCCTGGGCCTTAGCTTATGAAGACTCAGACGATGTTAACTGCACCACCACTAGAGTAATCAGTGCCTCCGAGAGCCCTTTCTTTATTCCCCCAGGCCTCTAAATGGTAACAAGAAGCATCCACAAGCCTCATGCCCCCTTCTCCTCAATCTCTCTCTGGATTTTACCAAGAATTGTTCCTGTTCCCATGGTGAAAACCTCTCTCTCAATGAGCCTTGCAGAAAAACTCCATAAATATTATTGTACTAGGATATTCTAAAACACAAACTTTTAGCTCCTGAAGCCACTCAATTTTGCAAAAGATCATTCCTTTTAGAAGAATAAAAATAGTCTTATGTATTTGAAATCAGCGGTTTCTACAATGGGACATGGTGTAGGTTATATAGGTTCAAATTTAGATACATGTGCTTTACATGGCAATGGATGGATTTACACTGGGGATTTTTTAATTCACTGTCACTATTCATAAGCCACTTAATTTAAAGATCACACTTAGAGATATTATAATAAATTGGGATACTGTATTTTACTCAGTTTACGTTTAGTTTTAGAATGCTTGCATTCTGTAAAATGTGTTTCAAGACTCCTTAAAAAGACAAAATAGACATTCTTTAAGCAGTTTACAAGGTACAGATCTTTATCTCCAAAAAAGAAAGAAAACAAGAAAGCTGTAAATAATAAGTTCTGAATAGGAATGACATAAACTTCCTAATCAATGTCTTCCAGAACTGGCAAGTGACACCTCTTTGTTTTTTGCAAATAAAAACCTTCTTACCATCACAATATAAACCATTATCTCGGCAGGCAAGGTATATTTAGAAATGTACAAAATGTACATTTCCTGCCAGCCTCTAGATCAGTAGGTGGAGATCTAAAGTCATGCAAATATTACAGTAAATGCAGGCAACCAATTTCTAATTATTCCATATCAGCAGATTTGTGAGGAATATAATTTATTAAAAAAGAACAGTTTATGATCAGCAGACCTTGGTTATGACTGTTTAGGAATTCAGTGCATTTTGATCTAATCACAAAATCAAAATATTCATGAAACACAATGATATCTCCCCAAAGCAGCCGGGCAGCCATTAATTTTGAAATTCGGGTAATTTATTAACACTTATCTGAAGCTGTAAAAGCTTACCTCTGTGTTTGTAATACGGGGAAAAGTGAAAGCAGTTTTAAAACTGATTCCTAATGATTTATAATGGTTTGCTGTAATTTGAGCCAGAAATTCAATTAAAATGTATGTCTAGTTTTGTTTCAAGATCTTTAGTTAAAAATTCTATTAAAATTCTATTTCCTTCTTGCATTAAATGTATCTGTTATCTGCATATACAAGAAATATAAGGAAATTCTATCATTTATTCCCCAGTCTCCATAAATGCTTTAAAAAGGCATTCATTTTTATTTCATAATTCTGCTAAGGTAGCATTTAGAATTTATATATAGTAGAGGAAGAATTACTGTATATGCCATTTTCTCAGCAAGAGGAGAAATCTAACACTGAATACGGTAGGGATAAGTCAAGTGATATTTGCCATTTTATCAAACTAGGGGAAAACAAACAAAATGAAACAGACATTTTTGGCCCCAAATTGTTCACCTAATAGTTTGTCTCTGAGGCATTCAAAAACTGGAACTTTCCAGAGAAAGGGGTGGGAAGTTGAGGGCGAGTGCTCAACTTCTCTCAAACAGAGGCAAACAGATGAATTGTTTGAGAACTTTGAAAGACTTGTCCTAAGGTATGAGATTCTTTCGTTTTCTGTTTTTTGTTGTTTTTTATAAAATACATGATCACGGTGGGTTAGTTGAAGGAGAACTTGATTGGTTCTTGCTTTTTGTTTTCTGCTATTTTCTTGAATTACATTGACTCTTGTAATAATTACCAAATTCACATATTGAAAGAGCTGGTTTGATGAAGAGTCATTGAAATCTGACCACAAAGTCAGTCTCCCTCTTTCAGCTCATGGGGCTGAGTCCACTCGTGTCGCGTTACAGAGAACAGCCAACACAGTCATGAAAATTCATTGGTAGATGTACTCACTTCCTAAATTTTCTTGACTGTATTGAAATAATCCAATACCTCCTCTCTATACCTTACATCTCTACTAATCAATCATATTACGGCCTAGTTAGGACTCCAGCAGTCATGAGGACGTTCCTAATTTTAGTTTGTGAGACTTAAGTGCAGGTATTTTTCATCCAGGCATTTTCAGTCCAAGGAATCAGGTAAGAAACATGATGTAGCTCTAAGTTTGAGTTTCTTCTATGTGGAGTGTTGTCAAAGTCGGTGAGGAAATGTTGGTAACCTCTTTGCACTCATAGATGTGGCTTTTATAATTACTTATGACTTTACTTCTTGTCTCTGGCTCTAGCCTTGGCATTCTTTTAACATGCATTTCTGTACAAATTAGAAAAGCAAGAGTTAAGAGGTAGAACTTATGCGTCTGGCCACAGATGTTCAGAGCAATTCAGCATGTCAAGCTGAGGTCAAATGAATAGGGAATGTCATTACTAAGTGGTAACACTTTCTGAGAGCTTTAAAGAAATTCAAGTCCTTTTTAAATCTACATTTATTTTATCTTTCTTTCAGGGTGATAGGTTGCACTTCTAGTTCTTGTCAGAGATTTGTACATTAAAATGACTTTAAATTTATTCTAGAAATCAACTTTCCAAATAATATTTCAGGCAACCCCAGTAGAAGACATGCATTTTTCTTTGAGATATAGAGATCTTTTTAACTTAATGAGATATACTTGTTTATTAATAAAGCTGAGGTGACACATGTTTTTATATTCCTTTGATATATTAACAAAGACAGTGGGGATTAGGTCACGTTTTCAAATTCCAGAGCCTGAATTATAGGTACCAATCCAATCTTCTCACAGTTCATTACATTTAAAATGCTGTAACATTCAGAAATTTAGGACATACCTATACTAGCTTAGCTAACAAAATAAGCTACATGCCTGCGCATCTGTGCTGTGCATTATGATAATACATGTTGATAAATGGAGGGGTTTGACTATAAAACGTATTATGTGTATTGTAAGCCAATGATATAGCATTTATGATAGAGAGTTTGCAAAAGTGGATCCATGGCATAGTTGGGTTATTGAGGGAGCATTTTAGTGACTGTCACCCCCACAATGCCTGTAAAAAACCAAGTCACATAATTATCTCTTAATTATCTCTGGAATAGAGGTGAGTGGAAATATAGCTAAATATATAGCGGACTGGTACAGCAGAAACTGCAGTGCCTCAGACATTTCCTTTGAGCCTTCCATTTCTTGCACTCACGCTCTTGTCAGCATCCCCAACTTTTTGCCTAAGGACTTTTCCGAAGCAATGACGTCTGCTCGGCCTGCTTGCAGGGCAGGCTGGAGGGACCCTCGACCAGTGACAGATGGGAGCTGATGGATGCCTACCCCGGCTCCCTCTCCCCTGAGCGGGAGGACTCTGAAGTTCTAGCCCGTCTCCCACATTTCCCCAGTTGGATCATCTCCAAGTGTCCAGAGGGGCAGCTTGCTCGATGGTAACACACGCTTTATTGTCTCATTGCTTTATTGGCACGCTTTCCATCCCCGTGTTACTTTCCTACTCCCCTACCAGCCTTTCCTCTCAAACTCTCAAACATGTTCTTGTCTTGGGGTTCACTTCTGGAGGACCTCCAATTACGAATATGGGTTTGCACTTCTGTTTTAAAATGTATATTTATGGAAACTTACCTGAAACATATTTGCAAAGCAATACCCGAGGAACTCTGTGGCCCTGAGCAGCTCAGAACATCTTCCTGAGCCTCAGTTCCTTTATTTAGCACCTGAACAAATAAGTGACCTCACTCCAAGGCTCTGCTACTGTGAGACCTGTAGGGGGTCTCTGTCCCTCACCCCAGCATCACTCTGCAGCCTAGTGCTGAGGGTCCTGCTCCGTGCTGGCGAAGACCGGTCTCTTTCAGGAATCTCTTCGCCGGTGCTGGCGGAGCTTCTGGAAAGCCTTTCTGCTGGATGCCCCCTTTGGCGCCCTGTTCTCTCCTATCATCAGCTCAGGCTCTGGGTGCCATTCCCCCTCCTCGGAGGCTGACGGTCGCAGCCTCGGGCCCAGAGCATCAGGATTTCAAGCTTGCTTCCCTCGCTTTCTTCTCCCGCCCTCCAGGTTTGCTCTGTCCCCCCGCAGCCAGGTCCTGCCTGTCTGTGGGCTCCCACAGATGTCCCTACGTGAGGCCTGAGCACGGGCTCCCTGAGCTGATTGTATTCGTACAGTTTAATAAAAAGGGCTCGCATAGCGCCCTCCGCAGACGGGGCGGCGCGGCAGGCGGGCTCCGAGCGAGGCCGGGGCCTTCGGGCGGCTGAAGGGACCGCGAGCGCCGCCGGCACGCTCGCCCGCAGGGAGATGGAGGTTAGGCAGAAAGAGGCGTGTTGTGCGGGGGGAGGGCACCCATCGCAATATCTGCTTTTAAAGCGCAGACACTGCTGTTGCTGCCAGAGCCTTGGCCGGTCTGGAGGGGCCGTCTTGGCTTCCTGGGCACCTGCGGCCTCCAGCCTGCCCTCCTGGCACAGAGACATGCATTTAGATTCTGGCTTCTTGTTTCCGTTGCTCGCAGCTCATCTTAGGTTTGGAATAGACGTGTGAATAGATAGAGTACTACAGAGAGGACCTCGTGGGGTCAACATGGCATCACGGTGGCTCAGAAGGGGCCTTCTGCAAAAGGGCTGTCACTCGTCACGTCTTTCAGGTGGTTTATCTCAGTTATCAGGGCTCTGACATCCAGAGCCTCAGGATCACAGTAATTTCAACAGGCATCGGCCATCCGCATGAATGAGAGCAGATGTACAACTACGTGTGGACTTGATTAGACCCAAGACTGGGCTCTAAAGCACCAAAATAGGACCCTGGAACACAGAACCTCACGGAGGTGACAGATTTCCAGCAATCAAATAAGGAGAGGCCCCCATCCCCCACCACAGGAGAGAATTAAGATGACAGTGATGCTCCAACTTAACAGAGCTTCTAGTGGGAAGGGGGGTGGCTTTATTCATGTTTACCAGTGCCTGTGATGATTTTAGGGTTTCCAAGTTGCTTTTCTTACATTGGTTCTGAGTAAGCTACACTTGGTTGGTTGGTTATTTTGAACTGCAGAGGTTTCCCAGGTTAGCAGGCCATTTTTAGGCTACCAGATCTTCCAAGTTTAGATCTGATCAAGGGAAAATTGGCATGGGTAAAGGCCAGGTTCAGAACACACACAGATGACCTAGACTCTTTCTTGCCTAGATTGGAACACAGCCCCAGGGGAGGGAGGTGTCTAGATCCAGCCCATCTGCTGGGAGTTCTCCACAAGTAATTGTGGCTCGGTTTTGAGGGAGCTCCAGACACAGTGACTTCAGAAAGGTATTCGTCATGGGTCTTGTGTTGTTATAGTGTTTCTCCTTCACCAGATTTGAAGCCCCTTGCTGGCAGTCTCTTCATTTTTCTTAGTGCTGATATCTTTCCACAGCCTGAGAATGTCAGGAACAGTGATTCTTGATCAAATATGCCTCCCACGTTCCCTGGCTCCAGGAAGTTAGGTGGGCCATCTGGATAGTTCTGGCCAGCGAAATTGTCGCCAGTGCTAAGCTGAGGCAGTGAGACACTCGTGAGCGATCCTGCAGAGTCTCTCTCCTCTTTTGGAGGCAAATGATGTTCCAGATGGCGGTGCCTCCATCCGTCTGTGTTCATGAGTCGCTGTGTGAAGGACAGTGCTATTTGGACAAGTATTGAGCATGTAGTGTGTGTTAGAAATATACTCTTGTGGTATTAAGTCACTGAGACTTTAGGGTTATTTGTTAAAACAACACAATCAATTTGTGATGACTGATACAGAAATTGGTACCTGGTATTAGGTGGTGCAGAACAAAAATACAAAAATATCTCACTTTGGTTTAGTGATCTGGTCACAGGTAATGAATAAACTGATAATTAGAAATTGGAAAGGTGGCGATTGTTCAATGTGTGGCTCCCCAAAATAACCTCTTGATAAGACAAAGCTGAGTGTGTAGCTTACTGCAGTAAGGAAGAACACCACCGTGACCAAACCCTTAGGAAGGAGTAAGATTGGTGGACATAATGAAATGGAAGTGATGGTAGATGGCTCCTTTGTCATAGCAAGTATATGAATAAACTAATTTTTTTAATGTTTTTATTGATTTCAGAGAGAGGAAGGGAGAGGGGGAGAGAGAGAGAAACATCAATGATGAGAGAGTCATTGATTAGCTGCCTCCCGCACGCTCCCGAGTGGGGCTCGAGCCCTCAACCCTGGCATGTGCCCTGACCGGGAATTGAACCGAGATCTCCTGGATCCTAGGTCAAGGCTGAGCCTCTGAGCCACTCCAGCTGGGCATAAACTAAATTTTGTGTTTGACTCAGTAAAATTTGAATTTGAATATGTTATTTAAAAGTCCTTGTCATTGGAAAACAGTTTTAAACTATACATTTCAGAATGCACTGCTTCCAGAGAACCTTCACGGCTCTCCCTCCATGAACTACCTCCATCAAATATCATCTTTCTCACGCAGACTTCCAGTGAGATCATTTAGCAGCTAGAAAATGATCTCTTGATTTTATCAGTTGCCAGCACCACAGAGAACTACTGTAAGCTCTTATTTAATTATTATTTTAGTCCTGTAACCCAACAGAAATGCAGGGTGGGCCTTTGTTCATAGTGTTTTCTTTTCCTTGTTTCTCATTTCCACTCAGAGTTCTTCTAGAACGGATTTAATGACATATCGTACTTGAGTCCTACACAGATCCCCCAATCAGAGCTAATACAACCATTCTTTGTGCTCTTACATTTATCTTTCTATTAAATATGGGCTGATGTTGTATTAACAGTTATTTTTGTCTGTGTCTCCCTTATGTCTTCTTCAGTCCCCATGCATGGACTAAAGCTTCCTGAATTTCAGATAATATGGGCCCTAGGTTGAAAAAAATGAACTCTGTTAAATCATTTATTTCCAATACACGCGAGTGAATAAATTTCTCTTGTGCATTTGTTTGATGCGTATTACTCAGGATGAGATAGGTTAGTGCAGTAACAGGAACCTCCCCAAATTCCCAGGGTTTGACATATACCAGTTGATATCGCAATCACGCTACATGTACGGAGTGCATTGGCATGGATTTCTGCACCATCAGTGCCTCAGGGACTCAGGATGACAGGAAAGCTGCCACCTGGGACATCCTTGGTCCCTGTAATAGGAAGAAAGAGTCTAGAGAATCATTTAGGAGCTTTGCACTGTCTCAGCCCAAACAGCTCACGGAGGGATAGCTGTTAAAGCATCGAGGAGACACTGGATCCTAAAGTCTATATTTTAAAAATTGTTATTCGATGTGCAGGGTTTATTAGTAGCACTTTCATTTTCAAATCCTACTGTGCTAAAACCAAAACTAAGCTAGAAACCGAATTAGCAAGGACTGTTTATTCACCTGGTTGCAAGAGGAGCATCCACCATCTGTGCTCCTGCAGGAGTTTGAAGAGGTTTTAAAAGGAGAACGAACTTTCGGGAGTAAAAAGGGGACGAGCTATTAGGGTAAGACTTTTGGAAGGGGCGCAGGGAAAGTTTGCGAATGGCCTTTGAGTATATTTGGCTGGGAGATTTCCAGAGAGGGGGAGGCAGTTGGGCCTGCGGCTGGCCATTTCTTAGAAACAGTGGAGGTCGGTCGGATGTGCTCCGTGGTTAAACTGATGGATATTTGAGTCATGGTCCTCAGGCTGGGTGGTGGTGACAGGTTCTCAACAGACTTGTTAATGTTCCTGAGCTCTGGAAGCAGCGCTGAGGTGTTGTCTTCTCATCTACTGTGATGAATTATGAGGGCTTGGACCAGCCAACAAATCTCTCTTAACTGTATTTTATTCATACAGGGAAAATCATTCAATGATGTCTAAGTTATCTTCAGATGGTTACAAGTCTAGGATTCCATGATGACGTCGGCCACAAGCTAACTTAATTACCTTATGTTTATCAATTGTTAATTGAGATGAATAGCAATTTGTCTCTTAGGATGGTTACAGAGAGAAATCATCTTGCATCAGGAGCCTTACAAACGCATACAACCGCTGAGTTATGGGACTCTCTGTAATAATCAGCCATTCTCTGTTTTTCAACGGTGACAGCTTTTGGGGGTCCTTCTTCCTAGCATATGTGTCTGTGGCTCAAGAGACCGGTGGGGGTGTGCCCTCCTCTTGTTACATCCCTGGAGTAAAGGCTCTTCTCAAATTCTGGATACAGCCTTGTCTCCCAGAACCTAAGGCCATTCACGACCCTGCCAATTAGATGTGCAGTCAGCTGGAAACCTTTATTCAAAGGAGTTGCTCCAGGCTTAGCGGCTGCCAGGCTGATGCAACTGGCCCAGCTGCCCATAGCCATGCCACAAAACTGGAATCTATGCCCTGAAACAACCTGGATCCTTCCCTGCATATGGTTTCTCCACTTCAGCTCACCCAAGTCTGTGGCAGGGTTCACCTCAGGGCAGAAAGCACTGTCATGATTTTAGAAATTATACAGTAGTCCTCTTTTTAATGTAAATGAAGCCTCAGCAATAATTTGAGGATGTATTTGGCAATGGCGAGTATTTTGCTAATGCTGGTCTCTAAATCACAAAGTAGGGATCTCTCTACATTTCCACTGGGAAAGGTAGTCATTTGCCAGTTCAAATAAGACCCTTCAACTTGGCACAGTAGGAGAATTCCTACTATTAACTCAGCTCTTGCTATGTGTTAGGCACTGTGCCAAGTTCATTACATATATAATGACATTTAATTATCAAAATCACTTGAGTTGAGAGTTTGGTACTACTTATACCCCCATTTTACAGATGAGAAAAATGAGAAAGAGTAAAGTAACTTGTCTGAGGTCATAAGTAGAATAATGCCATACTCTAATAATGCCATTAGAGAGTAGGCTGGCTTTCTGTTTTTCAGTTTTTTCTTGCTAAGACTGTACATTTCAATTTTGGAAAAAAATTAATGGGTTTTAAGCATCTTAATTTTATTTCACTTTTAAATTATTATCATAAAGATGCCTCAATACAACAGGGCCTTGGCTCTTGTGAGTGGCTGACCCAGAGTTGTTGCTGACTGGTGCAGTTGCCTAAGAGTACCTGCCATTATAAGTTTCAAGTTGCATGAGCCCCCCAAAAAGAAAAAATATCTTCTTCCTTTTATACTTGGTGGAGGTCATGAAAGATACCATGTTTCCTGGTAAAAAATAATAATACTCTGAACTCTGCCCCTGTGATCTGGCAAAATTTGTGGCTTTAAAAAAAATCATTTCAGTGAATAAAAGGAGCTTACATGTTTCTGTGGATCCTGAGAAAAGCAGTGGAGGAAGGAATCCAGCACCTCCCTTTCTCACTTTGATTGTCCATCTGTAAAATGGGGATTATGAGTGACCTTAAATAGAATGCTTGCTGAGCATTCTGGAATGCACTGTGCAGATGGCAGATATGACTCACTTTTGCATGAGGCCCTTTTCCAGAGGGTAGGGCTGGGAAACAATTTCCCTGAGTCTTTGCAGGCATGGGCTCAGATGAACATTTATCAATTTCCCTGAGTCTTTGCAGGCATGGGCTCAGATGAACGTTTATGAAGTGCTTATAACTGTGCAGTATATCACTTGGTGGGCACATACATTTGGTTTGAATCTTAATGAAGTAGGGATTTTTTTTTTTTTTAATTTCTCTCTCTGTTTTCCTGGCATAATATTTTGAACAGCAGCAATGCAATCTGTTGTTTGTTTAGAAAAGATGGCAGAAGGGTGCATGTTATGTGTGTGTGTGTGTGTGTGCGTGTGTGTGTGTGTGTTGTGTGGAGTGGGCTACTCATATAAGATATCTTCACAGTGCTTTAAGAGACAAATTCGGCAACACTGAGATAGTTGCCTGAATTAGTCTTCATTGTATGGGAAGAAGGCAAAGTTTGGAATGAGTAAGTCAAAGCTACACTGCCATGGTAGGCACGCAGCAGAGAAAACCCCCTCTTGGCCCTTCCCTCCCCAGTGCGGGCACATGCACGCATGCACACACAGGCACACACATGCACACATGCAACAGAAGGGAATTTCCATCCCATGGTCTTCCCACAATGGAGGTTTCTGTCCTTGGCTTCAGCAGCCCTGTCTTTTCCTCCCCATCACTCTCAACCCCTCCCATCTTGGAGGCTGGGCTCTGCTAGAGAGCAGAGGAAGCCTCTGAGCTGGTGGAAGAATCACCATAGCAACATGGCACTGAGTCCTGCCCCCAAAGGTCTCAGCCATGCTTGGCTTTTGGTCTTAGCCCAAATGAAGCATATGAAGGTCTTCCTCATGGCCCAATCAGTTGTGACTTTAAGCTCTCCCTTCCCCCTCTCCGGGTCGGCCCATACCCCTGGCCTCTGTATACTTTTGTGAATTTAATTTTCCTTTTTCTTTCTACCAGATTGCAAGTGCTCAATGCCAATGTATTTACATGTTTCAGATAACAAGCCAGCCTAACCCAAAGGTATGGTTGGCAGCCACCTACTGTTATAATTCAGGGCTCCTGGGAAGGGCTCCCTCTGAGTAAATATGTTGCTCAGAAGAGAAAGGGGTGCTTGGAGAAAAAGAGCAGCTCTTTAGGGTGGTGAAGCAAGCTCTGGTCTTTGAGTTAGGAGATTGGGGTTCAAATCTATTTCCTATAAACAGTATAGAACTGGACTATGAGGTCTTTTTTTTTAAGCCAATGATTGAACTATAGGTATGTGCAGCAATATGAGTGAATCCTAGTACTGTGGTTTTGAGTACGCAAAATAATCTTCAGAAAATGACCTATTATATGATAAAGTTCCAAAATTACTAAATTTAAACAACATTGTGTAAGCATGCTTATACTGTGATAAGAAAGTGTATGTGTATGTGAAATTAGGATGAACATTCTGTCTACTTCAAGTCATAAGGAAAAGGGTAGAATAGGGGCTGTCATAAGTTACTGTCAATGCCAAGTCTTTGGGTTGGGTAGTGAGTTTGTGGATATTCATTATTTTATTTTAAATTCACTGATTAAAGGAAGGAGGGCCATACCTGAACCAGTAATGATGGTAGGTCCTGAAGCAATGGTTATGGTCGGTCCATTTCCGTATATTCGAAGGTCGCAACTGAAACCAAAACCAAACACTCCTCGCCTATAGCTGTTGATGCAAATTACCCTGCTCTCTGAACTTAGTTATCTTACCTGCAAAGGGGTTGAGCTAAATTGTCTCATAGCTCTGTTTCAGGCAGAAGAGCAATGTGGTTGAGAGAGCTGACTCTGGAGCCAGATTGCCTGGGGTTGGAATCTCAGCTGTGTCACCTGAGTCAAGGCAACAGACCACTGTAGGAATGTAGTATCTGTGACTGTGTGTCGAATCACACGGCAAATTTGCAGGTATCTGAAAATATCCTTTCCCGTTGTAATTCCTTCAAAATTACAGTAGTTAGTAGACCTGTTTTTAGATCTTTGTCTTAGTCCATTCAGGCTGCTATAAAAGAGTACCATGGAATGAGTGGCTGATAAACAACAGAGATTTATTTTTCACCGTTGTGGAGGCTGGAAGCCTGAGGTCAGAGTGCCAGCATGGCTGGGTTCTGGTGGCAGCTCTTCTCTCTTGCAGGCCGCTGACTTCTTGTATTCTCCTGTGATGGAGAGCAGAGGGCAGAAGCAAACTTTCTCATGGTTCTCACAAGGCAACTAATCCCATTCATCAGGGCCCCTCTCTCCAGACCTCAACTAATCCTAATTACCTCTCCAAGACCCCACTCTCCGATACCATCACACGGGGGAGGGTTTCAACATATGAATTTGGGGTGGATGCGAACATCCAGTCCAGAACAATCTCATCATTGACTACATTAATTAAGAACTACGTATATTACCATATCACTAGTTTATTATTTTGACAGCTGTATTTCAATATACTTGATTTCCTTATTAATTTTGTTTTTCTGAAAAGAGTTTCATGGGTTTCATGAGAGAGCCAAAGAAGTTCATAGTTCAAAAAGGTTAAATGGAAAACCTTTATGGAAAACTCAAAATTCTCTAAACTTACAAACACAGGGTCATATAATTCTGTTAAGTAGATAGCTATATTTTTGGGTTTGTCTTTCCTGTTGATAGGTGATCTCCATATACTCCTTTCAAAATGAATAGCAAGATGGCATTTTTTGGCACATTAAATAAATGAAAAAGAAGTGTGCTCCCAACTTTTCAGTTAAACTTCACAAAGGAAAGCAATTCTTTTGAAAATGATTTAAACATATTAAAAAAATATTTCACCCAAGTTCTAAATCATTTTTGAAAACTTTCCAGGAAATTTCAGAACCTGAAAGTCTTTGGGTTATTTCTTTCAATCTAAAAAATGAGTGTCAGACAAAGTGCAATCTGGCATTACTGTATTTCCTACATCATACCCTTAAAAAAGTGGACGCACGTGGCCTGTGTGTTGAAGTCCAGCCAAGGGAGGATTCCATATGCTTTTTTACTCATGCATTGACTTTTCTCCAGAGACTTTGAATTCTGGCTAGTTCTTACAAAGTTATTTGTTTCCATGTGAGGTTTTAGTTTAAATGGACAGCAGAGGCGCTAGAACCAATTTAAGTCACGATTTAAGTCTGGGAGGAGTTGATCAAGGCCCTGTTTGTATAAGGGACCTGGGCATTTTATGAAAAGCGTTCACTCCAGGGACAAAGATATGGGAACAGTACACAAACTTGGTCCCAGGACAATGAGCTCTTGTGAGAAGAGCGCCAATTTGTAGCAGAGACAGAAGCATACTTTTCAGATTGTTCTTTGGCGATCTGGGACTTGCGTAGATTTCCGAGTGGCAGATACCACAGCTGGATCTCAAAGGAGCATCTGCGAGGCCCCTGGCCCCTGTAGTGGACGCTCACGGGCGGTACAGCTTCGCTTTCTCAGTGTCGCTGGGGCAGCTCGTGGGGGCGGCCACCCTGCCTTCACCCCAGGGACAGTCAGCACAGCGTCACCTCCCTGCCCTAAGGACTGGCTTGCAGGATGGCACAGAGCAAAGGGTGACCCAGTCAGAGTGAGCTCGGGACTCGTGTTTGATGGGGAGGGGGAAGAGAAGTCCTGTTTTCTGGAAAAGTCCTGTGTGGCTGTAACACATGGGTTTGGTAAGGACCTTGCACCTCCACGTGGGCCGCCAGCCTGAGGATGGGCCGACCAAGGGGGAAGGCAGAGAGACAGTGCGATTGTGCAGAAACAGAACTGGAGCCCTGATTAAAGGGGCCTGCAGGGGCTCTACTTCTGCATTTTTCTGGTACATTAAACAATACAGTGCCTTTACTGTTCAAGTCAGTTTGATTAGGGTTGCTTTTTGGTGGTGGTTGTTATTGGGAGCCAAAAGTATTGCTTATTTTGGCCAAACGCAACTGTGGTGATTATTGGGGCAGGATGGATTATAGAAGAGAAGAGAGAAGGGAACCATGGTCATCTGGATGCCTAGCCAAGCTGTCTTCTGTGGAAATGCGTTAACAGGGTAATAGGATTAATGCCCCTATTTTATAGGAAGTGCATCTACATCAAGCAAGCGGTCTGCTGGTCCCATATGAGTTGCCGTGTAAATTAAGAACAGAAACCCTGACTTTTAATCAGCTCACAGAGACAGCACAGATTATTGTGGACATTTAAGTACTTTTTGGAACTTTTAAAACCTGGAGTCATTTTACTAAATTCTTTCAGTTTGGGACATTTGTATGACTTATGTCCCCCTGAAATTCACCTGAAAAGGATAACTATTTGATCTGGGGTTGACTCACTTTTATCATTGTTAGATGAAAATGACAGAGTATAAATTATTGATAGCACCTCAACCCTCAATTAAAAAACTGTACTCATGTTCCAGTTAATGGAATTTCTCTGGCTGATAGGAAGGTTAAATGACAATGATAGCAGTTGTTTATTGAGCATTAGCTTTATATCAGGTATTGTGTTAAGTGCTTTACATGCATTTTCTCATTTAATCTTTCCCCAAACTTAGGAGGTTGTAAACATTATGCTATTTTTCATGCAATCAACGTTAGAACTGCAGCAGGAATGTGGCCTGGGGTGTTGTTAAGAGGTTGATGAGGGTTCCTAATCTCAGACCACTTTGGGGCATTAATACATTTCCATTTGGGATGGTAGAAACCATGGCCATCCCACTCAGCATGCAACAGTTCCCTCTAAAGTGGTTCTGTGTCATTCAGCAACTTGAAAATTGTTATTTCAGATGCGGTTACTAATTTTTTTCTAAAACCTTCAGTATTAGCCTTTTGGGTTTGTATAACATCACAACTTTGAAAATTTGCTTTCAGTACAGGAAATAAAATTAATTTTTCAAAATACATTGTTACTTTATATTTGAAAGTAATTTGATTGAATGGTTCATGGTTCATTGGTTGGCAACTATATATTAAGGAATTATAAAGAGAGAGAGAGACATTGAATTTCTGAATGAAATGCGTATAATGAAGAAGTGATTTTTATGAATGCATTTCATCCCATTTTTATTTTGAAATTGAAATAATGCTTTTTAAGTTCTTCTGAAATATTTTAGAGAAGGTTGATTATCCAGACCATTTCATAATAATAAACATGTATTCTATAGCATGCCCATGTTTATAAAATACAATTGTAATTGTATGTCTTACAGTGAAGATTTTTTAATAAAACATATTTCTTGAAGGTCAATGCTCTTTATGATTAGAGTTTGTTATAAAATTAAAAATAAATTCCTCCAGAGGATAATTCACCAATGGAGAGATCTGAAGTATTTTAAGGAAAAAGTGAGTAAGATGTTGCCAATTTTAGAGCTATTGGGCCTCATAGTACATCACTGGATTATAAGATCTTGGCTTGAGAAAGTTTAAAACTAGAACATTGCTTTTTTTCTTAACTTTCTTTTTGCTAAGACATTTCCTTAACTTGTACATATCCTTTCTTCTGCTACGTGTCACCCGCTCCCTCTTGTTTTCTATTGGGCCAGATGGATCTATAAACATTTTTTTCTTCTTTCTGGTAGTTCCTTGACCTCACATGCAAAACCAGCAAATCTTTGTTGCACCCTTTCTTGGTTTACAAGCTAAAACCAAGCCTAGATCACTACTATTCTCCATAAATATACTAGGTGCACTTTGTTGGTAGGTCCCACCATCTCACACGTGACTCACAACCCCCTAAATTCAAGGTTTCAGGAAGACATTAGGTTGCTACTGATTTGATAAAGTTTTATAAACCTGAAAGCCTGCCTCCTAATTGACTTAGAACAGGGCACACTTGTATCGTCAGCATTTCTCATTTATAATAGCTACATCACTGAATGGGAGAAAGTTGGCATTTCGTTCTAACACATGGTATCAAATACAAACACATAATTAACTTATCTTAGCACTCCTCTCGAAGTGAGGCAGCTTCTGCCAATCCACACAGCTCCCAAGACAGATAACGGAGGTGGTGAGGAGCGTTGGCTGAGCCGCCTGCAGCATCTCTTTATCCACATAGAGATAGGGGTTCTTCTCATCACCTTCAAATCCCCTTAAAGCTCCACTCTTGCTCATCTCTAAACTTGATCTTCTCACTGCAGATCCACACACAACTTCGGAAAGTGCCACCTGTCTTTGCTGGATGCTGGACTTCACTATATATATAATGTCTTTCTTGATTTCAGAGAGAGGAAGGGAGAGAGGGAGAGAGAGAGAAACATCAATGATGAGAGTCGTTGATCGGCTGCCTCCTGCACGCCCCTGCTGGGGATGGAGCCCGCAACCCGGGCCTGTGCCCTGACCGGGAATCGAACGGTGACCTCCCAGATCATAGGTTGCAGCTCAACAGCTGAGCCATGCTGGCCGGGCACTAATTCTAGTTCCTGTCTAACATGCCCCACGCTCCCTCTACAACTCGTCCGCAGTGAAAAAGAAATGGTAACATTATAATTTTTGAATCCATGCTGTTACAGTGACTTTTTCATGCAAAGACATGAAAATTGTGTGGACTGAAAAGAAGTCTTGAAATAATCACGCACGTACCCTTCACCTGGAGCACACAATGTTGAAGAAAGACAGTCAACAGGCAGAATTGGGGACACAGGTAGACCAGCTGACCAGAAAGCCCTTGCAAGCTGATTTTCTCTGAAGCTAAAACCTGGGAGAAGTGCACCAGCACCGAAGCCACGTGCACCTACTGCTTCCTGGCTCATCCTCACCACCTACACCCATTCATAACAAGGGCCTATGTATCTTAGATCTTAATCTTTTTACTTCTTTTAGTCTCTTCTAGTCCAAATTATCATCTGCCCTACGAAAGTTTTCTAACTGTATTTCTGCTCTTCCCTGGCTGTCTTCTAATGTGTTCTATGTAGTAGGGCCAGAGCGAGATGGAGAAAATGAACTTCTAATTACGCTGTTCCCTGCACTGACTTCCCATTGATTTTAGCATTAAAGCACAAAGTCTAAGCCTGTTAACAAGCCCTCCATGGTCTGTGCTTGCCTTGCTGTTCCCATCACCACCCTCTGCCTAAATGGGAGCAACAGTTTCTAGAACCCCCTTCCCTTGATGGTCCTGGGATAGAAATTGCTGACCTGATGTGATATTTGAAAGGCAGGAGTGAAGGGGAGGCCGGTATTCTCAGGCAGCTGGGGGTTCGGACACGGGGCTTTGTCACACACCCAGCAGCTTCACAGACCTTCCTGGAAACTCTCACCGTGTGTGGAGGTGGGCTTGGCGAGCTTCCATCTGTACTCCGGTACCCCAGCCCGAAGTCCTGGGGACCCTTCCTCAGCTTCCCAGCTGCATCCTTCCAGACTCTCACCTCTTGGCTCTTCTCACTTTCCTGTAAGCTCTGGTTCCTACGTTAACCCACACCCGCCTACCTCTTCTGCTAATGCTCTGCGTTCACTTTACAACGTTTAAAATGCTGCCATTTTCTATTATCATAGGCTCTTTCTTTGACCCTTTCCTCAGATGCTTCCCTTATCCCCACACAGGCACCCCTTTCACCAAGTCAGCTGCAACTTATCCATTCACGTCTGAGCCTACGTCTCACTGTCTCAGAGGATTCTTCCCTGAACCCTAGCGCAGTTCAGGTCCCCCAATTGTGTATTCTTCTACATCTATTTAAATGATGGTTCTCTTAAAGACTGTCTTTTGCACAGGACTCTAAGCTAAGCTTCATGTGGGCAGGGATCTGCTTTGCTTAGGACCTAGTTTAGTGCTGACACATAGTAGGCACTTGGTAAATATTTGTTGATTGAATAAGTGAATGAATGAAGTGGAATGGGTTTATGAATCCATTGATTGGGTCCAGTTGAACCAATGTGGACCTTGGACTCTTTGATCTGACCTGTTTATCTGGGTCTCCCTTTCTCAAAAGTACATTTTTCCTTTAGCTCATTTCAGTTTGGGGGATTTATCTGATAGCTTCAACATCCCATTTTTAAATATATTCATGGTCATGAACGACTTTTAATGCATGATGATCTAAAGTTTATATTTTTAAAAATTGTGCCCTTCACATGAAAACCCTGAAGGCACGGGCTCAGTAAAATATACTAATAATGAAAAGATTGGAGGTTCTCAGCAGTGGAAATTCATGAAATATCAAGTAGCACAGACGGTGGCCTCATCTTGTCCTACCCAGGTTGTGTGCTTGTCCCCTGCTCAGGGGACACGCTGTCCCCAGGCAGGGCTCCCATGTGCATACTTCCCCCATTCCAATGGCTGTGATGAATAACACTTCCCACCTGCCTATTGTAACACCCCATCTTTTCATAACAAATAGTTTATCTCCACTGTCTCCAAATACAATTCTAATAGCTAATCTATCCCACAAGATGCTTCTCAGGATAATTTAGGCCAAGTATTTTTGCCTAATTACCCAAGCTATTGTCGCTGCTTTGCACATTGCCTTGGCCTGAGAGCCGGGCCCTCAGTGAGCACTGAGTGATGGCAGGAGCAGGGTGATGGTTCCCAGGGTGTCGCTCTGATGGATAAAGGAATGGAGCCAATTGTAGAGCACAGAGCGAAGCCAGGGAATGTCATCTCCTCTTCAGGGTGGGGGTCCTAAGTCAACGAAACGCATCAAGGTTAATGATGGCCTTGGGCAGCTGTAGAGCCTCTTTTTACTTTTCCTACAGGCTTTATCTCTCTCCTCCAGTTTTCCAGTCTCTTTCAATCTAAGGTAGATAAAACACAACACGGAATAAGCCTAGGTTCTCTCTCTCTCTGAAGTCCGTTGGAACACATAGAGTGTTACCCCAGTAAGCATACCTTTCAGACTGATTATCCTTCCTGCCCATCTGGTGGTATTGTGTCTGTCTAAAGGGCACAGACTTTACAATCAGTCCATTTTGATAAGTTTCAATATTTGGTTCATCATGTATTTTTGGCACTAGTTTTGTTTTTTAAAATATTGCATTAAAATGTTTACATTGACTATTGAGTTTTTGGCACAGTCTTACATTTTGTGCCCTAGGTGACCACCTCCTTCCAGCGCCAGCCCTGCTAGCACAGCAGGCAAGAATGTCCTACGTGCGGTGTGGACAGTGATGGAGCTCATTAATGATGTGCCATCACAATTACATATAGTGATTTTCTCTCCAGTTTAGAAGCCCAGCTGTTTTATGATAAACCACATTATTGGAATTGTGATGCTGGTTGTTTTGTCCAGTGTGACATGATCGTTTCAACAGTAATCTTTAGCGATAGAGAACGGTTTCTATTTCTCAAGTGGATTTCAGTCTTTTGGAAAAAACGGTGTGGCAAAGCGAATTGAGTTCATCTTTATGTTCATTTGATGAATCTCGCCACTTGTGCCTGGCGGATACGTATGGGCTTGCATCAAGTAAAGCTATTTATTTTGGGGAGTCATTTCTGTTTTCATTTCTGTGTCCAGCCTGTGGTGCTCCCACACAGAAGTCAACAGCTGTGCATTTCAAAGCAAATCAGCTGCAGGCAGGCCAGACATGAAAAGCGCCAAAGCTTTACACATCACCAACCACACTGCGAGCGGGGAAGAGGTTAGGGCATATTTAAAGGCCAGAGACTTTCACCAGAGAGATGAATAGCCAGAGAAAACACGTGAAATCATAGTTAAAATAATTTTGTTCTCCCAGGAAACATTCAAATCAGTTATCAAGAAGGGCTGATGCTGAATAAATTTCTTAGTGAAAAGTGGAGAAGTTCCTGCTAGATTCCACACTGTGGTGACACCAGAGCCCAGGACAGTTTTTGAGACAACTTTTATTGAAATGGCAAACAATAACGTTAACTTAAAAGTAAGGGAGATGCCAACAGAAATAAGACTCAGAATTCAGAGGACAACCTACAGAACTCTATATACTCAGCCACACAAACTGAAACAACCCAAATAAATGCCAAGTGCACAAGGAAATAAATGTAACTTCTAAGAGGTTGATGCTTTTTATGTTTCCTTCATATGGGAATAGGTCCTGTGGGTAGATAAAGAGGGTTGGGGACCAGACAGGGCAGGAGGCTTCATCAATCCACACTGAGCCATGGACTCTGTGACCTCAAGAAACTCTCTGGGGTTTGTTGGCCTCACTCAATCACACACACACCACCACCACCACCACCACCATTACCACCACCACACTGCTCGCACTGCTTGTATGGCATAAAAAGGCTCATAAAAAGGGAGGAATTCATAAACCTTTTAGAAACCTGGCATTATTTTGGGGGCCTAGTTATGCCCTCTGCTAATTGCAGAGAAAGGGGACCAGGAAAGGTGCTCAGATCTGCGGGGAGTCAACTCTCCCAGAACAGGGTGTTCACTGTGTGCACATCCTTGGAGAGGGTTTGGGGGATTAACTGGCCTGCCCACGGGAGCCCCTGTGGGCTGGGCGGCTCCCACCCTCTCTACAGTGCTCTTCTCATAGTAGCCAGAGTGGCCGCCTAAAACTGGCCCCCGCTGTGTCCCTCCTCACCCTCGCCGCCAGCCCTCTCATCTTGCACTCTGCTCAAATGTGGGTTCTCTTTCATTCATTCAACAAGAAAAGTCCCTGGGTGCTTTTTTTGGTAGTAATTCACAAATAATAATTTCTATCACGCAGACTCGGCAACTGCTTCTCGGCAGGCCCGCTTTGCCCCAGCACAGCTCCCATTCTGACCCTTTCTGCTCACCGCTCAAGTCCCAGATGGGCCGCTGTTGCTCCTCTGAGTTAGGGTCCCCCCCCGGGAGTGTACTATCTCGTTCAGCAGAAAAGCCAGCGGGGCTTCATAATGGGGCGAACTGGCCTTTGTAAAGTTACCTGTTAGGGAGTGGAAGAGCTAGATCTCCAGCTCTCAGCCCAGTTTCATTCGGCTCAACCACATGTCTTGATTAGAAAGGTTTTTCTCATAAGGGTCCAGGCGTGCTGGGGGCCCCCAACATCTAGACACACATTTATAAAGTTAAGCAAAATGATGCATCCTCTGTGCTGGCCTCTCTATTCCTGTAGGTGAAACCTATAGGACGTGGTAGTAAAACATAGATGGTCACCGAGGCTGCTGCTGCCTGCAAAAGGTTTAATCAAAGGGTTAAAAAAGTGAAAAGACTTTTTAGAGCATGGGGAAGAAACCTTTTCCCAGTAAATCTGATGATATGCCTGTAATTAAGTCAAATAGGTTAAAGGCTTGTTATGCTAGCATTAACACGTAATTCATCCATTGAATTACAATGAGATTCATGTAAGGATTACACGTAAAATTCCATGTAATGAGATGTATTCATCATCAAAAGCTTTTTGCCCTTTAAGAAAATGTTACAATAATTATCCCATGAACGTGAAAAGTCAATAGAGGTGAAAATGCATGTCTTTTTATACCATCATTGTGATTGTATTTATATTGGCAAGGCCTAACCCTACTGACATTGAACTTTCCAGGGAAAGAAGCGGGCTGCGCCCTCTCCTCTCAGCTCACCCTTTCCTCTTGGGCCACCCAAGGGTGCTCTTTGCCCTGTTCTCATCTCCTCCACCACAGCACAGAAACGAGAGTCTCATTTCCTGACAAAACAGAGACGTTAGAATGTGGTCACTCACTTTACAAAGGGAGTCACTAGAGGCTTCCTTAAAAATTCTCTTCCATGTTTTAATTACAGTTTTCCTGAAAGTGGGGGCTCAGTAATATTTAGGATAGGAGCTTTAAAGATGATTACACATTCAATGTAAATTAACCCAAAATACGTATATTCTAGATTTATTAGTAAAAAATATTGTAACCCTTGAGGGTGCTTATATAGACTTCAGTGCTTTAAAAGTAGAGGTGAGTTTGGAGAAAGCTACAACATAGATAACCACTTAAAGAGCTGGCTAAATGCAAATATGTGTATATATATATAAAATCAGCAATGGCAATACGTTTTTGTGCATGTTCCCAGGGCTACGTAAATGATACCAGACAATGAGTTTTGAAAAAAGAGTTTGGTTTTCCACAGAATCGATATAGAATGCAATGCCACATATAGTTGACTTTTAAAATATTCTATTGTTGTCTTTTAGCCAAGGGAAACTAAAAGGGCAGATATTTTAAATCCAACATTTTAAAGGCTAAAATGAATAATATATAGGTTGGTTACTAACGTTTCAACGTTCAATTCATCTCTAACTTTAGCTACCACATAAATAAGGTAAGTTTGTTTAGGGCCATTGCTGTGTCCTATGAATGAAGGTAGCAGAAGTAATTTATTTTTCTTGTGTTCATGAATGATTTTGAGCAACATCTGTCCATTCAAGTGAAAAATTTTCAAGTAATTTTGTGGAAATATGCAAAACATTGCACAGGAGGAAAGTTGCGTGGTGAAAGACTTGGTCTTCAAAAAAAAAAAATACAGGCATGCTTTATTTAAAACTTTTGATGGGATGTTTAAAAGATGTTTCAGCCATAAAACATTCTTTTCCAATGGCCAAGTAGAGAAATCCCTGCCACTCCTAGGCTCTTGCTTTCAGTTATGCTTAATAAAGAAAAGGGCCATCTGGAGTGTTAGAATGTAATTTGATGTGTATCTTTAAGGGATGTGCCATGTGATGTCTTAATTTCGTATGGGTCAGCAAGTGCTTTTTACTGAGACTGCTATTATCTCAGGTAAATTCTCTAGCCTTCCTTCTGGACAGTCTAGTTTCTTTTATATAAAAGAGATAAAGCACGTGTCTTTATAATACATTTTTTTAAGTACATGAAAACTGATGGGAGATCTTACATTCTAAAGAATCAAGATAGCCATTGCCAGCGCTCGCAACGTCAGCTCTCAGGACTGAAGGAGGCTGGGTCTCCTTTTGTTGTTATGGAAGCTTCTGGAAGAAGCCATATAGTCACCAGTGTACCTGTGACTAAAGCCATAGGACCAGTAGCCAGAAGACATGTGAATAGCCATTGGTGTTCTTCTGTTAAGCTATTTTTTTCTCCAGTAGTTGTTTTTTTGGTTTTTTTTTATAGGAGAGACAGAATGGGTTATTTTTAAAAAATAAAACTCGAGTCCAAACTTTACTCCCACCTCCATCATAATTTGGTCAACATTCACGTATACATTTATTGGTATTTTATTTTCTTATTCATTAAGTATTTATTGTTTTATGGCCATGTGTCAAAAATTTCCTGGGTCCGATAAGAAATACAAAAAAATCAAGATGAATCACGGAGCCCATTTCCATTTTACTTACCATATGAAAAAGGCAATAAATAAGATGATTAATAATCACAATTCAAGGTAAAAATGTGATGAAACCAGTAAGAGAGGCTCATACAAAATGGTGTGGAGGTTTGGAGGGAATGGGGGTCTGCATCCACTTTTCAGGGAGGGAACCAGGCAGAGGTTTTCGAGAGATAGGAGATGTGAACGAAGACGGCTGGATTTCTGTGAGCCGACAGGAAGCAGGCGTTCCAGGGGAAGGAGCGGCGATAACAATGGCATGAAAACGGTGAGAACTGATATCATCCTTGGGAAATAATGAACAGTTCCGTCTGCCTGTGTTAGTAAATACTGGAGGCCACTAAATGCCCTGAAGAGGTTGTAATTTATTTAGTAGGAAATGGTGAATCGTCGGAATTTTGGAGCATTGTTATCAGGCCAGGATCAGAGCAAGGCAGGGAGATTGATCTGGCAGCCGTTTCACAAAAGGAGGCCATTGGAAGTCACAGTGTAATCACACTAGAGAATTTACGGGGCCTTAACTGTTGCGATGAACAGTAGCAAATGAAAAGCAGGGTGGAAACGGCCTGGGTGGGCGCTTATTCCATGTATGTAGGGCGGGGAAACGTGTTAAGATAAAAACTTAGAGTTAAAAAGGGTACCAAGGTTTTGAGCCTGGGCACCAAGATAATGCCAAATAAAATTGTGAAGTCAGAAGTTATTGGGGCAAAGGAGAAGAAGATGAGTTGATTTTGAGTATTTGTTAATTCATTCAAAAATCTTTCCTAAGTAACTTCTAGGCAAATACCCTTTAAATGACTATTTAAAATGTACAAGGAAAGAAAATGGAGAAATGATACTTCTGGACCTCTAAGGGAGTGCTAAAACCTCTATTGTTTTAAACATTACAATTCAGAAGTTTAGGAACTTTGCTTTGTTATGAGATTAGATCTTTCTCTTTTCGTGTTAAGGTGGTGTTATATTAAGCAATAGGGATGCGTAGGTAGTTTTTAAACTTTTAATTTTCATATAATTTTAAAGTTGCAAGATAGTACAGAGAGTTCCCAAACAGACTTCGCTCAGTTTCCTCTCATGTTGACATTTTACATGATATGATTGTCACAGTCTGCATTCCGTTTTTGGGTTCCCTGGCAATGGGATTGATTTTTAAAAATTTGCCTGTAGTAAAATTCATCATTCTCTGTGATGTAAATTTCTATGGGTTTTGACAAATACATAAAGTTGTGTATTTACCACCATAGTACCATACAGGTTGGTTCCATGACACCCAGAATTCCCTTAGGCTGCCCCTTTGGAGTAAACGCTTCCTCCTTTTCATGCCCCGACTACCACTGATCTGATTTCTATCCCTTCAGACTGCTTTTTCAAGAATGTGCTGTGAGTGGAATTATGCAATATGTAGCCATTTGGTTTGGCTTCTTTTGCTTTGAAAAACGTATTTCAGATTCATCCCTCTGTTACCTGGGTCAATAGTTCATTCCTTTTTATTTCTGAGTAGTATTCCCTTGTATGGATATACCAAAGTTTGTGAATTCATTCTCCTGAAAAACGACATCTGGGTTGTGTCCAGCTTTTGGAGATTATGAATAAAGCTGCTATAAATATTCACATACAGATTTTTGTGTGAATATATGTTTTTAGTTCATTTGAGTAAATACCTAGGTCGCTGGTTGTATAGTGTTGTACATTTGAATACTATCTACAGTATCATCCTAATAGATGAGCAGTGTTAACTCATCGTGGTTTTATTTTACACTTATCTAATGATTAATGAAATTAAGTATCTTTTAATATTTATTTGCTCTCTGCATCTCTTCTTTGGTAAAGTGCCTGTTCATATCTTTTACCCATTTGAAAAAGACAGGTGGTTTGTTTCCTTGCTGTTGAACTTTGAGAATTCTTTGTGTATTCAAGGTACAAGTCCTTTATAAGATATGTGTTTTTCAAATATTTTGATCCACTCTGTAGCTTGTTGGGGTTTTTTTTTCCTTAGAGTACTTTTTGAAGAGAAAAAGTTTTAAATTTTTATAAAGCTCTATTTATCAGGGTTTTAGTCTATGGCCGGTGCTTTTGCTGTTGTGTTTCAAAATTCTTTGCCAACATCAAGATCACACAGATCTTCTGGTGTTTTTTTCCTAGAAGTTTGAGAAAGTCATTGTCGCCCAAGAAGACATAACACTGTTAAATGTGAACTCGCATAACAAATACCTTCAAAACACATGAAAGAAAAACGGATACATCTGAAAAGTGAAATAAACAAATCCACAGTTACACTTGGAGACCTTAACACCCTTCTCAGTAACTGAAAGCAGAAGTAGGAGAAAAGAAGGAAGGACATAGACGATCTGAACAGCACTGACAACCTGCCTGACCCTGCTACTCATTTCTTGAACACTCCACCCAGCAGCAGCAGGATACACAAATTCAGCAAGACAGAGCTCATTCTGAGTTATAACACAAACCTTATACAACTTAAAAGAATAGAAATAATACAAAGTATGTCCTTGGATCTATTGGAATTAAATTAGAAATCAATAACAGAGTTATTTTAAAACATCCAAGTACTTGAAACTTTAAACAATACACTTCTAAATAATGCATGGGTTAAAGAGAAAATCTTTAGGGAAATTAGAAAATATGTTTAACTGAAACAAAGAACAGATGGAACAAATAGAAAATGGCTCTTGGATACTCCCCTGTGGTTTTTCCCCCCCTTGCTGTATTATTATTATTTTTTAAAATTTTTGTGTTTCAATTTGGGTAATTTCTATAAATCTAACTAAGTTTAATTATTCTTTACTTGGCTTTGTTGAGTCTACCTATCAGCTCATTGAAGGCGTCCCTCAACTCTGTTACTGTGTTACACATGTAGCCCAGGATTTATGTTTGATTTTTTTCTTATACATTTAATTGCTCTGCTAAAATTACTCATATGATGTTGCATGTTGTTCACCTTTGCCATTTGATCATTTAACATATTAATCATAGCTACTTTTAAATTCCCTCTTAGATAGTTTTAACATCTGTGTCATATCTGAGTCTGGTTTGCTCTGGATCTTCTTTTGTTTCTTGGGAGTCTTGGGAATTGGCTTTTTTTGTTTGTTTGTTTTTAGCTTTTGTACACATTGTAATTTTCTGTTGAAAGCCAAACATGTTATGTAGTAGTAAAGACAGGTAAATAGTGTTTACGCTTTTAAATAAACACTTTATTGTCTTTTAGGCCATTAGTGTGGAAGTTAGTATTAATCTAATCAGAAGTTGGGTTCTTTCCAACTCTCTATGTCCCGGAGCTGAGATTGGTGCTTCCTTTTTCCTTCTGCTCTTTTTAAATAAGAGATTTTTAACCTGAGGTCTACTGGTTTTAAAAAAAATATGTTTAAACTTTTAAAATGTGGTGTGAAATTTTGTGTTATTGTGGGGGCAAAAGAGCCTCTGTAGCTTTCATAAATTTCTCAAAGTGATCCATGATTAAAAAACTAATAACAGAACTCCTGCTTTATGACATTTAAAAATACTTATCCCACCCTTTTCTATATCACTACCAAACGCTATCAAAAGCCGTAATCATAAACTTCAATTGTTACCACAAGTTCTTTGCCAAGTTCTAGTCAACGTAAGAAATGGATATGAATTAGCAAATAATTAGTTCTGTGGAGCCCCGATCACACATCTGAGGAAGGGCTACTGTATTATGTGTTAATTGCAAAACTAAACAAAATCTGTAATCCCTCTGCAATGTAGGAGCCACATGGGTCACTGCTACTTATCACTTGCTTATTTGAAGAGTTGTAGATAAGTGATAACTGGTCCCGAGACTCTTTTAGAAAATAAAGGTAACGGAATGCCTGGGGCCCATGAGACACATCTCTACTTTTATAATAAATGTCAACAAGAAAAAATTGCTTTCCTTTATTAAAACTGATCTTGCACAATTTATCAAAATTATTTCCTATATAGTGTGAGATGGAATCGAGATAACTGAAATTTAGGAGACATCTTTTGCATTTTGTTAATTGTTAACCACTTTCTGGTGTGTTTTCTTTTGAGGGGGATAGAACTTGTTATTTCTTTGTGGGCATTTTTACTTTTTTATTTTCTGAAATAGCTTATTGACAGTTGTATTAAGAAAGTCACACCAAGAAAAAGGAAAGATGATTTGACATCAACCCAAGTGAGTGGTTTTATGACTTGCCAGGGAGACATTAGGATGTACTTCTGTTATGGTCTGAATGTGTGTCTCCCAAAATTCGTACGTTGAAGTCCTAACCCCCAGCACCTCAGAAAGTGACTGTTTAGAGATAGGGACTTTAAAGAGGTATATAAGTTAAAATGAAGTCACATGAATGGGCCCCAATCCAATACGATAGTGTTATTTTATACGGAGGAGATTAGGACATAGACACACACAGTGGGGAGATCATGCAAAGACACAGAGAGAAGGTGGCCATCTGCAAGCCAAGGAGAAAGACCTCAGAAAAAACGAAACCTGACTACACTTTGATCTTGGACTTCTAGCCTCCAGAATTGTGGGAAAATAAATTTCTCTTGCTTAACCCACGCAGTCTGTGATCCTTGCATGGCAGCCCCAGAAAATGAATACAGACTAATATATCACCTTGCTACTCTGTTTCATTGACCCACTTAAGATCATAATTTTCAAAAGATATTGAAAGTATTATCAATATTCTGATAGTCAATATTCATTCTTCAGTTTATATTGAAGAAATATGGGCTTCCTTGTATGTATTTTTTTATTAATAACATGCATGTAATTTTATATGGCCACTAAGTCCTCTAGGGAGACCTCTATAAAACGACCACAGTATATACTGATACCTTTGAAGAAAGCATCATATCAAATGGGAGATATGCGCATTCTGCCAAGCTACGAGCACAGATCATATCTTCTAGGTTTTTGACGCTGAAATTACTTTAATCTGGTGCACTGTCAAATATGATCCCATATTTGTGGCAATTTTATCAAATTTATGGAAATTAGATATTGTAGTAACTGTACACAGAGTAGTAAAATGTTTCCAGCTTATGCATCTTGGAGATTCTTATATTTTTCTATAAACAATGTGTCATTCATTCTAAAATTCAACCACTATAAAGACAGGATGATGCAGAAAAGGCAGAGAAGCCAATAGACTTTGAAGGTAGAATTAACTGAGTGTGAGTCCTGGATCTGCCACCTGTGTGACTTTTGGGCATGTGATTAACTTCAAAACCTAAGTTTTTCATCTGTAAAATGGGGATCATTATAGGATATTGTGAAGCTCAACGAGATAATGGATGTTAAATACTTGACTAATGTGCTTGGCCAACTGTAGATCCTCAGTATTAGCTATCATCATCATCATCATCATTTTCAGTAAATTGATAAATGATAAAAAAAGTTAACCTAAAGGAAAAACAGAAGAAAGTGTCAGAGATGGCTTTAGGTGTATAGTTACCCAGAAAATCAGATTAGCTTTTCATAACCACAGCATTAAACTTAGTGCATTTAATTTTCATGGCCCAGTAGAGGAAAATTAAGAAGTAAAGACATATGACTCCACTGAGGACCTTGAGCCAAGTTTTTATGGAAACTTTTTTATTCCCTTTCAGGAAGAAACAAATTGTTCAATATCTATGTAGATCTCTTGTAATGAAAATCATCAGAGGTGAGTGCACTTAAAACATAATAGAGAAATAAAAGTTATACTATCAATTTGTTCTATATATTACAGAGCCAAGGATATGGTGGAGACAATATATGCCACATCTATAATTAATTCTATAAGAAAAGATATAACTAAAAAGTGTTTTCTCATAGTCAGCCTAAGAGTAAGAGTATGTAATCAGAATACTGTACTTTCTGTTAAAAAGCATACTGTGAACCAGCTACTATGAATAGTTTCTAAGATAGGATATTTAATTACATAGAAAATACTTATAAGAGGAAAACTCATCCCAATATCTTCTCTTCCCCACAGAAAAGGACATGATCTAGGGGGATGCACAGGAGGCATTTAAATGTAACCCTTCATTTACCTCTTTGCCTAGGGATGCCCTGGATGGCAGGATGCAAGTATCACCACTGGTGGAAATGGTGATTCAGTCTCAGCTACTCTTCAATCTCTGTGCACACAGGATTTACTGAGCTGTGTTTGGGTCCAGTGTGGTGTTTGATGCTATGAAACACAGTCTTCCTAAGGCTTAGATTCCTCTCTGCAGGAAAATGATCCAAGAAAAGGGTGACACATTTTATATTTTTGAACTAGGGGCTCTGCCTGGGTCAGTATATTAAGAAGCCTAGTGTATTTTGCCTGTATTTACTGTTATAGTGCAAAGGACATGTTCTGTGTTTGGTAGACGGCATTACTCAGATGAAGCTTTCCAAACAACTCCTCAGGACTGAGCATTCAGAGGTCAAGGAGGCCTGAGACAAACGATTTCATTGAAAATTAGCAGTAAAAGTATTGTCAGCCTAGAAAAGGAATTAGATCAATTAAATATGAGAGGGTGTTCATCTTTCGGAACCACAGTAAGCCAGCTGAATGGTGTATATTCCTATCTGTACAATGTAATAGTTTCATCTTTGAAACCACAATGTGAAAGTTGCTTTGCTTACTACAGTATCCTTAATTTTTAGAGTATATTCACAGTTTAAAAAAAAAAAATTTGGCCAAAGTCCACTGTGACAGATGCACCCCAAGTTGACCCTCTACATGTTATCACCCGTATAATCCCCTTTCCTTGAGTTCAGGTGGAACCTGTGACTTGCTTTTAACTAATAGAGTGTGAGAAAGGAGGTGGGATGCTACTCCGTTGATTGAGTTTCATTATGTAAGACTCTATTTTAGTAGACTGAAGTGAGAGAGCTTTCTGCAGATGGCATTAAAGAAGTAAACAGCCGTGTTGTGAGCTACTCATTGAGTGGGCCACGCATCGGGGAACTGTGGGCAGCTTGTAGGACCTGAGAGCAGCCAGGAGAAAGATGGGGCCCTCAGTCAACATCCTCAGGGAATAAGGAATTGTGCCAACAACCTGAGGTCAAAGGAGCAGAGGGGGAACTTAGAGTAACTTTATACAATTATTTGTACCTCAGAAAGATTTTCAGGGTCAAGAGTAGCTAACAGTTGCTCATGCTCCTCCAAATCAGAGCATAAGACTTAAAAAATGTGCTTCAGTGGCTCAAGTTGTTCTGTAAAATGTTCTTTAATCTAAACACCTACCAGTGTGATTGGAAATATGTAAAATTAGAAAAAATCTGATGGTAAATCACACACACGCCTACACACACATCTACACATACACAAGAGCATGGTGGAGCAAGACTTACACTTAATGGGCCTTAAATTTTTTTCTCTCATCTAATCTCCTCATCCATTAACATTAGAGCCCCTTCCTTCAAGACCCGGATTAAATGCCCCGTTTCCTTCAGGTAGCTTTCCACAGTCACTTCAACAGGATGATCCTGAGCTTAGGACTGTGCTTGATATGTAGGAAAGAGCTTTTTGTTTTTTTTTTTTTTTTTTTAATTCCCAAAGAATTTGTGACAAAATATGTAAATTTGGTTTACTAAGAGAGCATCCCTGGTTTAGGTGGCTAGATTAGAGGACACCTATCACACTGGCGATTGTCAATAGAGAATCAGAGAATAAAGATGCTAAATCCTTTATTTGATTCAGATGCGAGGCAAGAAAAATTCGAAACGTGCTGTCATAATGGGCTTTCTGTCTTTCACTCTCCCCCCTTTCCCAAATACTCCAGATCAGCTGAAGACTCCACTAGCTAGGAAGTAAAAGGAGAAAGGAATTGAGGCATACATTTCTATTTTGCCTATTTCTGTGATCCCAGATGGATTTGAAAAAAATCAGTGAGGAGAGGGAGGAGAGGTCTCATTGCTCCCATCTGGAGCTTGGGAAGGGAGGGGGCATCTCAAGGAAATGTGCTGGGATGTGATGTAGAGCAACAGAGCAGAATGCCTGTGGAGTACATTGGAGTAGAGTGAGCACCCGCTGACAACCCAGTCCTCCACCAGCCTTTCCTGTGCTCAGTAGAAAGGGTTTAGGAGTTAGGAGAGAGAGAGAGAGAGAGAGAGAGAGGAGAGAGAGGAGAGAGAGAGAGATCATTTATAAAACCTGGGGTACAAGTGAGCCTGTACCTAGTGAATCTGTGATGGTTGATGACCAAGTCCTACCATCAGCCACAGTTGTCCTGTCCCAACCCTTTGCATGCCATGAAAGTTCGGCAGTGCTCTTCCGACATCAGGCCACTCTCTGTTTCCTCCTGACTCTTCGCCTGTCACCCCCCGTCACAGCTCAGATTCTGCCACCTCGCCCGCCTGTGGGTTTCCAGAGGGTCATGGAATCCTGGAGTTGCCGGGAGTATAGGATTTCATGATCACGACTGAAGGAAACTTTCGGACTGATCAATATGCTGATATATATTTGAGAAAATTATGAAAACTTGAATATTTGACTTCAATTATCTTCGGAAGGCCTCTCAAAACCAAATGGGCACTCCAGCCAGCCATCGGATGTTCCGACGTGCCTTCTGTTCCGTCAAGGCTGCGCCCCTCCTCCCTGAACCCACAAACTCTCAGTGGGTCTTCCCGGACCACTGAAGTCTGCAAAGAAATGGGGAGGAAGGCCCTGGGGTTTCATTGATGTTACAACTAAAGAAGAAAGGTCTTCCGACTCTAGGCTCTTTCTGCTAGCATTATTATTAAGTGGCGATAGCTTAAAAAATTATGTCTTGGCTGTCAATTACAAACGAAGCTTAGCAAGAGCTTTTGTTTAAAAGTCATACATTCCAATGTTAATATGGTCCTTCCTGGAAGAGCAGCTGCCTTTTATGGATTTTGAAAAGCAACTGAGTTTTATCAAAGGTTCCCCTTTCATGTTCTTCGATTGCTAAGCTTTATAAGTTAACCGAAAGATAACTAGGCATTAACCCGTGTTGCCTCCTGCTTTTTATCTTCTTTTGAAATCCCACCAGTTTAGCTAAGTACATTAAATGGAGCATAAATCTCTATGTTGTTTTCATTAAGTCACATATTTGGAATATATACCCAAGACTATTTGATCAATTGTAAAATATTAGCTGCTGCACTGAAGATTTGTGACATGGGTTTTAACAAGTGAACAAACATTTCAGGAGCACAGTGAAAGCCATTGGCTGGGCAGCACGGGGAAGTTATAGCGCTTGAATTTCAGAACATTCGCAGTGTTTTAACTCCATAGTATTTTCAGATACACATTGCGACTTGCTGTACTCAGCAAGAGCAAATTGGGAAGTAATTTACAGTTTTAGAAATATTTTTTTATTTTTCATTTTTATATTCTTGTGATGACAGCCCCTCAAATTAAGTAAAGATTCCCCAAATTATTATTAAAAGCCCTATATTATACTGCCCCAACAAACATCCATTTCTAGAGTTACGTATTTTTACTACTTTTGTGTATCATAAATATAATCTCAACTGCTCCCTGTGTCCTGGTTTTCCTTTGTCATTTCCTGCTTCTGAGCTCTCTCTACTACTGTTCCTTCAGCCTAGAAATTTCCATCCCTATCTCTCTGCCTATCAAAATCTCATTCATTCATTTATGATGATTAAACCCCTACTGTATGCTAGACACTATTTTTTAATATCTTTCAAAGTATAATTTAAATGTCATTTACTCTGTGAAACTTTTCATAATTTTACCTCTCCTTTAAAACCCTGTATGTCTGTCTTCATTTTAACGGTAGTAACACTTCATTTATATCTCTATGCAATACATCAAATATGATCTCATGTTATGATCACTCATATGGTTGCTTGTTTTCCTCTTGCCCCAACTCTAGAAAGTCAAATTACTGAGGACAGAGGTTTTGTTTTATCGATCACTATAATGAAGCTGCATCTAGCCCATAGGCCTAGCTCTAGCTGCTCAGCAAACATTTGTCCAATGAATGAACTACTCCAGCTATCAAATCAGATATTAAGAGTATCCATCTAATCTGTTCCAAATATTTAGTATTTAAATTGGCTTCAACATTGTACAGTGCTACTATAAGATCTAACAACTCGCTTTGTGTTGAGCTTTCATAACTAGTTTTCTTAACAAGTGACTGGGACATTTTATTTATGTAAAGACACCATGGAAGAGAAACATTACTGATGGAGATGCTCATTTGCTTTCTGGAAAAAGAAGTTAGGGCTTTTCATCAAATTATCTGGTATATAAGAGTCACACAACTACTAAGGTTAAAATCTTTTAATACAACTAAAAAAATTCTGTTATAACATTTTTAGATTCAGATTTATTTCGAGGAAGCCACTTTGCAAGAAGCTTACCCTAAGAAGAAAACTCTAACATCTTCTATGATTTGAGTTCCAGGCATTTGGTATTTAAGTTTTGCCTCCCAATCTATACAGATTCTATGCACAACAAAAGCAACTTATCTAACAAAATATTTGTATGATTATTTTACAGAGAAGGCATCTTTAGCCATGGCAGCTCAGACTGTGACTGCCTGGAACTCCAATAACTTGGAATACATTCCTTGACCCAAAAATGATAGAAAGAATTAAAAAAAGAGTTGAAATTCCAATGAAGGACAGCAACAACAAGGTGGAAAAATTTGAGGAATTTTAGAGGAATTTAACAAATAATTCCTGAGCACCAGCTATATACTCAGGCATATAGGTCAAAATGAATGTTCAAAATTGTCCTGTTTCTAAAAGATACAATCTGCTTGGTAGAAGGTTTACATTTAGAGGGATTTTAAGTAAGGAGGCTTTATAAGTCATGAATGGAAATATTTGGAACTTGTTATTCTATGGCAACCATTATTACAAGTTATTAAAATTTTGTGTATAGATTTAACCAATGAGATATTATCAGTAATTCTCCAACATGGCCTGTATAGTAGAAAGTGGCCTAAATCTTTCTTGATGTAAGTAATTGTCAGATTTCTTTAGTTTCCCTCTGAGAACAGCCAAGCATTCTCTATCACTGGTGATAGACATGGTCTCTCCAAGCATTAAGCCAGTTCATCTGTTGTCTATGATCCACACATCTGTCTCTGTTATGGCCACTGGATTGTGCTACTTAATCCTGCCTGAGTGGCTTCCCAGGAGGGGAAAGCAATCTCTTTTTTCTAACAGCCCTGAAAAGACTATGTCTTCTTATTGATAGGAGAAAGAACTAGAACCTTTCCAAAGTGAACCCTGTCAGGGAGAGACTTACAGGCAAAATCTATCTTAGGTGGAGCCCATTTTCTCCCAAATAAAAATGCAATTTCAAGAAATTACTTATAAAGATTACTTATAAAATTACTTATAAAATACCTCTTCAGGTTTTTCAGAACAATTTACCATGCAGAGTTTAAAGACTGGGCATGATGTTCCCTAGGGAGGGAGTTATCATGCATTATTACCAGGGTTCACAGCAGCAAAGAAAATGAGGGACCCATATTACAACCCAGAATTTGTTTCCTTAGATAGCTCCAGCCCCATGCAGTTTATAGATGTTTAATTCTGTCTATATTTTAGGGCAGGATTTTGGTGTGTTAATAACATTCCATAGCTGAAAGTCCTGTTTTAGAGAGAAATTAAATAGATACTGGGCAGTGTCACTCAACATCTAGAGCTTGAATTAATTTACACTCTAAATCTATGAAATTAGATAGAAAACTTTGGATTAAAAAATAAATAACATATCTTTGGCATGTTTCCAAATTTGAGGTCAATAAATTTAAGAAGAAAAAAACAAATTTATATTTACTGATGTAAACTTAGTGCCTAGAACAGTGGTTGGTATATGGCAGGTAATCTATAAGTAAACGAATATTAGCCAGACTGTTGTCCTGGGATTGTGTTCAGCTCCTTAAATGACCTACTCTGAGTGGACAACACCTTCCATTGGTTTCCAGTTAGTGTTTAGGATCCTGGACAATAAAGGAGGTGATACAAATAAGAGAGAGGTACCCCTTCACACCTGAGCAAATTAGAGGGGAAAGGGACCAGATGAAGCTACTCCAGTGAATGGAGAAGGTATCAGAGGAATCTTCATAAAACTAAAGTCCTATGTGATCAAAGTTTAGACTCTTGTAGTTGCAAGTAGCTGAAGTGGTTGAAGCTACAGTCTGCTTTTCCTCAGAGAAGCTGCCCCTTTTAGAGTAGCTTAGATACTGTTCAAGAGCACACAACTCAATTTCTAATTTTTACTTCTCTCAATGATTTCAGACTTGAGCATCACTCATTTCACAATCAATTCCTCCTGGGTGCCTGGAACATTTTAAATATATTTTTTCTCTCCTATTAATTTTTCAAGGGGGTCTTGAAATTTTTAAGCTATTTTCCCATTTTATGATTAATTGCTGCTCCAGAAAGTAGACAGTATAAAACACAAAGTATTATATTTAAAAAGTTTTTCACAGTATTTTTCGTATGAAGAAGGATTGTTCTTGTTTCCAAGTCAATTTAAAAGTATTTAAAGAGCCTAAAATTACAAAGAAAAGAGCTACAAGTCTGTGGAGGACTGGAGTTTCAGACATGTATTGATGAGTAAATGGTGCAGTAGATATGTGGGCAAAAATTGATGGTGCTTCTTTGGCTGGTCACATTTTTAGAGGCCTGAGATAAACTGAGGAATATAGTGGATCCAATACTGGGTTGATCCACTATTTTATTTAGAATATCTTAAAATTTTAAACTTATTTGACAGAGGAATCATTCTTGGAAAACAAACAGACTGTAAATATATACAACTTATGAAAGTGGAGATTTCTTACTTGAAGAGCAGTGAGGAGCCTAGCATCCTCCATGCTCAGCTTTCTCTGATCTCATGGGTGATCCTTGAGCATTTTGGGGTACCCAGGGTTCTGACAGTGGCAATCACAGAGGAGATTCCTGAACTCATATGGAAACCACGTAGGAAAAAATGGTGCTGCTGAATTTTCTCTTGGGGCCTGGGACCTGGATTAGTAGTTGCATAACTGGTACCCAGATAGAATAATAACAGAAGTTTCCCAGAAACAATGGTAAAATTTTGAAGAGTCATTTTTATTTATTTGAAGGTGATTTAAGCCTTTCTTGCTTTAAAAGATCTTCCTAATGCAATATAATCCAGTGAAGCTGTGCACTTTCAGAGTACATAGGCTGAGAGAATACGTCACTAGACACTGTGTCTTACCAGGCCCTCTGATGTATTTATTTTCCAGAAAGCAAACTTGAGTGTTACATGTGGCACTTGAGTTTTCAATGCACATCAAAGTTCCATATGGAGAATCTTTCCCCAGTGTGATATTTGCTTTGTATCAGTCTGAGGAATTTTCAGTGTTTACATTTATACTGTTTAGCCATAGTAGGAAAAAAGAATAATTCATTTTCTGTTGATGTGCATTGCTTTAAGCACTGCAACAAGATGGTCACAGCCAAAACGTTTTATGATCAGTAACACACCATTTGGGAATCAGCAACCTACTGTTAATAAATTGTATACAACCATCCTTCTCTGGAGATGCAGTAACCCTTTGGAGTTAATATACACTATAGTTCTTGTTGTAACTAAGTTGTACATTAAGAAGATAGGCTAGGTTAGTACTTAGTGATGAATTGTGTGTGTTCATTAGTAATCTGAAATCTTTGTGAGTCTTCTATGTATTTTTCATTAATGCCTGGCTAAAATGTATTCCATAGATAAAAGTTATAAGACTTGAAAGAAAAGCGAAGACTGATAACCTTCTTAGAAAAGAACGAGGCCATTAGTAAGTACATTGCTTAGCTGCCTAGTAGACGCTTGATTTGCTTTTTGATTACATTAATTTATAGGGTGATATTTGGAAAAACTGACATGTAAGATGGGGGTGTATATTGGTAATAATGCTATACACGTATTGCTTAGTTACATTATATATAACAGAGTTTCAGACACATCCAATGCTGTTAGAGTTAGGAATCTCCAAGGACTTCTTAAATAAACTCGATTAGACCTTCAGACTTTTTACTAACCAATCACACAACAGGTTTATTGAACTATACTATAAGCTAAATTATCCCTTTGCTAAATATAGACTAGTATCTGCCATAAGTAAAACCCCGGGCTTGTTTTTATCAGTTGAATAAGGGAGTGGTATGTAGATGGAATGACAGTTACACAATTTTTGAAAGAGGTGACCCTAAATCCCACGTCTACTAAAGCAATATCGTAAACAGAGAAGAAAAGAAATATAGAGAAAAATCTGTGTGTAAGTGGTCAGATTTCTACAGCTGGTGAAGACAATTGCTTTCAGAGAATCTTACCACTCAGTGCTGGGGCGAGGTTGGATTTGAAGTAGGTAGGGGACCTGGAAAACAAGAAAAGGTAGCCTGCTTCATTATTGGTGATGAGAATTTAGCCAGCTTAATACTATTTACACATATACATATGTGTGTAAATGTGCACATGTGTGCAAGTGCATGCACATATGGTATAAATATGTAGGTTGGGCTGGAAGTAAAAGTGTGTGGACTGAAGATGAAAATCCAGATGAATTGGCTGGTTGGCCTTGAAGGGTAAGAAGGTAACTGGACAGAAATGATGCGAGCGGAGGGGCCTCTGGAAAGCTCTCTGTGGAAGTCGATGAAGCTGGGTTTGGTGGCTGTCTTCTCTGCCTCACCTTGGTGGTTCCCGGGTCCCTGACACCTGGATAGTTCCTCACATTTACGGTAAAGTCAGTTCCTGACCAGAAGTCAGCTGGCCTGGGAGTAGACGAGTGACACGCCTTATGAGTAAGAAGTGCAGGCTTGGAGATAAAAGTCAACCTGGGAACATCCTCTCCCCAGAAATCACACAAATAACAAAAGGGGTAGAAAGCCAAAATCAATCATAACGAATGTAAACTAATATTTGTTTGGCACCTACAGCTGCTCTCCTGCTTTGCGTTGGTGCCATGGTGAAGGCTACCTTTTTTGAGATACAGTATTCTTTGACAGGTTTTCTGCTTCATGATTTCAGGTAGGGGGGAAACCCCTTAGTAATTCGCTGCCTTGGTGTTTTTGCAGAGCAGAAAATAGAAGCTTCTGGGTGCAAACAGTTATTTCTGTCTTTTGTAAAGACTTGACTTCCTTATTGAGAGGACGCTGCCTAGCCTGGAGATGGCTGGGATTCAGCAGCTTTAAAAGAAGCCGAAGCAGACACATCAATTGTACTGTAATATTGGTCTGCAAACGACATTTTTTAGTTTCTTGGCAGGCTGGCATTTAAGCTGAGTCAGTCTTAAAGGACCAACCTGAGCTATCCAGGTGAAACAAGAGGGTGAAGTATGTTCCATTCAAAGGAACAAACACTTGAGGCAAGATATTTTGGGGAACATTTATATTCTGGAATAGCTGCAGAGTAGACCATACGGTGGAGGAGTAGCTGATATGGCTGGGAAGGCACACTGGAGAGGGGCAGGGTAGCTAAATTCCAGATGATTCCCGAGAACGTGACCTGTATATCCTGGGCACTGGAAGCCACTGAAGAAGTTGTAGGGTCATATTGGTAGTTTCAAACCTCACTCTGGTGAGAAAAACCCTGAAGAAGAACCAGAAGTGAAGAAGAACAGTTAGGAAACAGTAGCAATTCTGGATCTAGGATAGGTGTGGGAAATAAGGGCTCGAATCCGTCTTCATGGTTTGGTCACGAAGACAATGCGATTACTGTCATTGAATTCAATGAGTTCAGATGTTTATGAAACAACCTGGTGAATGTATCCAATAGCTTGCTCGATAGATATACAAGTCTGGAATTAGGGAGAAGTTGTAACTGGAGATGATTAATTTGGCAGAAGGAGTTGAAGATCACACAGAATTAGGGGAATTTCACATTTAGTTTTTCATATATTCCATCTCCAACTGAAATGTAAATAAGAGAACAATTCAGTTGAAGTATGAATTTCTAGAGCCATCATCAGATTCTTTGCCTTCCATAGTCTATCTCTGTCATAATAAATTTATTTCTTTTATCAGTACTCTTGAAACTGAGCTTCATAAAACCTTCATCTTTAAGGACACATTTTACAAGGGCAGTTCCAAAGATAGAAAAGTATATTGGATGGATACCATTCTGACCTAATATAGCATTTAAAAAACATAAATGTGTTTGGGCCTGGTTGGCATGGCTCAGCGGTTGTGGGCTCGATCCCTGGTGAGGGGTGTGCAGGAGGCAGCCGATCAATGACTCTCTCATCACTGATGTTTCTCTCTCTCTCCCTCTCCCTTCCTCTCTCTGAAATCAATAAAATCATATATATTTTTAAAAAAGAGTTTGCATTGCTACATGCAATTTTTTTGACCGTAGTAGTAGTATAAATTCTTGATTGGAATAAAACACTAATTACTTAATGCTCACAAGTCAACTCCATCTTAACTGGTTTTCTGGCTTTTATCATGTAAACAATGTCCAATTGCCTAGATGATCCTTTGTGCTGATTTTATTTTTCTGAAAATTTTGAAGGTCTATAGATGTTTTTTACTTCTTGCTATTTACTTATTTTTTATGTCTCAACCAGCAACAGAACCAGAGGATGACAGATCTGGAAAGCAGCTGACATGTAGAGAGGCAGAAGAAAAAGGCAGTGTTTAGCCAGAGAAGATCTAGAAAAGACCTCTAGAGAAGCTTCAAATCATTGAAACTCTGTGATATAGTAAAAGAAAGAGGCTTTCAATTCTCTAGAGCTTCTGGAGGTAGAACAAAGACCTGCAGTTTAAAGCTAAGGAGACACAGAGTCAAGTTCCATGTAGAAAGAACTTTCTAATATTTTAGTGCAATAGAATGAGAGGTTACAAAAGGTAAAAATGATCAATCACGGTGAGCATTGCACGAAGGATATATGTTTGTCTGTGTGGTGATTGAAAACAAGATGTTGATGTCACGCAAAACCAACGTGAAGACTTGTTCCACCACTGCCACAGCGCGTGGCCTCCTGTGCTTCACAGTCCTCACCCTTGGAACAGATGTAACGACAGGACCAACCTGACCCTTGGCTGATCCTGATGCCTTCATTGTCTCACAGGTGTTCCCGCGAGCACTCCCCCCAAATCCCTGCACGCTAGTCTCGGTCCCAGAGTCTGTTTCCTGGGCAGCGCTGTATTAATCATTAGTATTTCCATCCTTGCCATTCTAGTTGGTTGTGATTCTAGAGGATCATCAGCACCTTAAGGGAGCAGGTCCAATCTCACTCATCTTTATATTTCAAAAGCGATGGTTGTCCAATAAATGTTTCCATACCTTAGCTTTGTGAGGGTTTTGAAGTGAATCTTAGCAAGTCACCTATCTTTCCCCCACTGGGCAGTGAGTGATACATTTCCCTAAAGTGTCTTCTGATTCTCTGTTCTTAATTTACACTGAAATGCTATTCAGCATAGCATCATGGTCAGAAACATGATTTACAAACCAGGAATCCTTCTTGGGACCTGGGAACAAAATGCCACTCCTTATTTTGCATATTTTTCAATTAATTACTAGGTTTGAAGCAAAATTAAGCAATTATCATAGTTCACATTAATCTTGCGTTGGCAGCACAGCTTAGTCATTGAAAACAAGGTGTCAACCTGAGTAGAAGCCTCACTCCACCACTTCCTTAGTGTGTGGCCTCTCTAAGTTTCAATGGCCTCATCTTTTGAAGACAGATAGTGATAGTCCCCACCTCACTGGTCTGTGGGGAGAATTAAAGGAGGAGGAAAGGTGTGCAAAATGCCAGACATATAGCTTCTACCCTACTGGATACGATTTAATATTGCTTGTAAAATGGGCACATCCTACTTAGGTAGACCTTGGTAAGTCTCTTTTAGCATGCTTGACTAATTTGTTGCACGTTTGTGCTAATTTATTTTAGGTTTTAGGAGAGACCCAATTTAGGTATGATTTCCAAGTCTCTTTGGTTTCCGATGTTTCTGAGAATCAATACATTTGAACAATAATTCAGAATCATGGATTTCGCAAGCTTGCCAGGAATCCTGGGGACCTGCATGTATGTAGTAGCTGTTCAGTACATGCTTGTTGTCCGAGTAAGGGATAGAACAAAGAGGATTGTATGCAATGTGTGCTGGTTAATTTAGGTGTCAGCTCGGCTAGGCCATGGTACCCAGATATTTGGTGAAAAAGTAGTTTAGATGTAGCTGTAAAACTATTTTTTAAGGAGAAATTATCATTTAAATTAGTAGGCTTTGAATAAAGAAGTTTGCTCTAAATAATGTGAACAGGCCTCACCCTTAGAAAAATTTCTGAGGTCCCCAGAGTAAGGGGGACTTCTCCCTCTAGACCGTCTTCAATTTGAGCTGGAACATCAGCTTTTCCCCAGGTCTCCAGCCCGTCGACCTACCCTGCAGATTTCAGGCCTGCCAGCCCTCACAGTTGCATGAGCCAATTCCTTATAACAAATCTCTCTCTATATATACTTACACATCCTATTGGTTCTGTGTCTCTGGAGAACCCTGACTAATAGACCATGTTAATCCCCATTTTGTGATCTGGAATTTGAATATGTGAATTACTGATATAAGTCAGGGTCTTGGACACTCTTTCATTTCACTTCTTCTCAACACGATTTTACTAAATTATGTTCCAAAGTGTGATTTTTTTTTCTCCTGTATGCTGATGCTAACACATCAACTTTCTTTATTATAGTGGAATTTTGGTTAAGCAGGTGAATTAAATGAAGAAAGTGTGACTAAATCTTACTTTCTAGAATGCAGAATAAATGATCTTCCTAATTTGAAAACTTCAATGAAAAATTTAAAAATTTTGAACTCCAGGTTAAGTGTTTACAGTCACCATCTGACCAAGTGTAGCTAGAGAGAGTAATGATCTATTTTATACTGACTAAGACAGAATCTGCCGTGGCCAGCACTAGGCAGCTAACAGGAGACCTTCCTTGTAAACTGGGCAAGAATTCTGAAGTAATGAATTGTGCTCCCAGTGTGGGTACCATAAACTCAGTAATGGATAATGCTCTTTGAACGTCTGGACAAGAAAGATGTCTCACTCCAGGAGGGATGTTTTCCTTTCTGTAACCAAACTGTGCTCAGCCGATATTTGAAGCTTGACTTCACCCTCCTCGGAGCTCTTCTTTGATCCAATACAGTTTAGTCAAATTGACTCTGATGTGTTTGCAGATTGGAGTGGGGGTTAGGAAAATGTGGGAGTGGGGGTGCGAACCCATATGTTTCTCTTCATCTGGGAATTTGCCAATATTTTTCTTCTAAGGAATTAAGATTCCCTTTCCAGTTTTGATTGATCTATGGTAAGAAGAGATTTCTATATAGCTTTTGGCTCTAAATAGATTGGGGAGAGTTCGAAAGAAGAGCCACAAAGGTAGGATATGGTTTGACAAGTGAAATATTGTGAAATATACAGGGAGAGATGAAAGAAATGTCAGCCCCGAGGAAAGCATGGGAACACTTGACTAATGGCCTTCAAGTATGGAAGGAGGGGTGGAATACTTCTCCAGGCATTCAAAGGATAACAGTGAGAAAAGCTCCAAGCTGAACCCACAAAGAACATTTTTGTCAGTTAAGTTTATTGAACTAAAAAGAAATTATTAAGGGAAATCATGAAATGTTTTCCAGGATCTTGATAGTAAGTCAACTATCCATCTTTCTTACTTCTTTTAAATGTTTTAGATACTTTACATTAAAAAAAGGGTAATATGCTTTACTTTTTATTATATGAATTTTTGTTGGTTGTGAAGATTATATTATTATTGAGCAAATATTTACTCCTCATGTGTTATCTGCCCTTCACAGCTCCATGAGAGGAGTATATTTCACCCACACATTGATATTAGTCTTGGCTCTTGACTTGCTTTGGACAATAAAATGTGGATAAAAATGAAATGAAATGTGAAAGTTATAAGTGTAGGCCTTAAAAGATAGCACATGTTTTCACTTGACCCCTACTATGAGAAAACATGCTCCAGGGAGCTGTGCCCCTCTAGACTGGACCCAAATAGAGGCAAGTAATATAGACCCAATAGATGCACAGCCTGAAGCAGAGTGTCCAAGCTGCCCTGTAGATTCATGCATGAGAAATAAAGACTCCTTGCTGTATCCCCCTGAAATTTTGTATGAGTTCAGTAAGTCTTATTTATTCAGTAGTCTTTATTTGTCATTTGCCATGTGCCAAGCTCTGTGCTAGATGAAGGAGATGCAAAAGACCTAGGCTCCCAAGAGCTTCTAGTCTGTTGGAGGTAACAGATATGTACAGATATGCAAGGCACCATCAGTCTTGTGATAAATGCAATAAAGGGGAAAACTATAGTGTCATCTGGGCTGAAGACATAATGTCCAGCTTGGAGGAGGTGAGAGTGTTTCAGGAATGACTTCATAAGGAGGATTGTTGAATACATTCATTGGAGATACTGCTTGTATAAGTTGCAGTGGTCTATGCCTCCGTGTGTGTGCACATGTGAGATACTTGCCTCCCACACTGGGGATATGTACTTGGGGTTATGCATGGAGTAGCTATAGAGCATAGCATGGAGGTAATATGTAAATATGCACAGCTTAAGGTAATTTTCAAAACAATTTCAAAATGTCTTAAAATGCCCATTGACCAATGTCATCTGCATTCATACAAATATATAAAAAATATTAAACAAACTGGGATTTATAGTTCTCAAATAACGGTAAATATACAAACTAAATTTGCTGAGCCTGTTTGTTTGTTTTGTAAAAAGTCAGATTTCTCATCAAGTGCTAGTGCTATTGGAGGCACAATCAAGGAAATGATATTTACATCTATAACAAGTAAATAAACTAAAATATCAGGAGAACAAGCTTTGAGTGAAAATTCACTTTCTGACATCTTAACGAGGTGGTTTAGCTTTCAGTTTAGCTTTAAAGGACAAACTTGGGGTTTTAAAAATATTATTTGCTCACATTCAAATACAAAGCTATATTCTCTCAAGTTAAGAGCTGCCTGGGTTTGAATTCCATGTTCCATTTTTACCAGAAATGTGACCTCAGCAAGTTCTAACATCTCTATGCTTCAGTATCTCTTTCTGTAAAATGGAGATGATAATAATAATTCTCCGTTAGTTGTTGGAAGAATGCATGTAGTGATTGGCACTGTGCCTGGAATGTGGAAAGGTCTCAAGAAACGTTAGCTGCTATTATTACTGTTGTTGTTATTATTATTATAGTAGCTAACTTTCTGCTAGCAGGAGAAGCTCAATATTTAAATATGACAGGGTTTATTATTTATGAAGCATTTATGAGTGTGAAAATATGAGTATAAGGCCCTATAACCTTAAAGTATGTATTCAAATTTTGTATTACTTTGACTTTAAGTGGCTGGCAACAAACTTTGAGCTCACCTGAATTTTCTAGACTTCAGAAAGTAATATTAGAAGACATTCCTGGGACAACAGACGGCACAGAGAACCACATTCCCTGACTTTAACCTCTGAGTCACAGTTGATACAAAGCATAAATCATATAAACCATCTTGGACATGCACAACAGCTCAAGTCTCTCCTCCTCCATTATTTTCTTTTAAACTCAATCTGTAAGAAGTATTTGGGTAAATAACCTTTCTCCCTTATTTGTTGCTTTCCACATGTCAAAAATAGAGTATAGCCAAACGATGTTTTTTCACATTACTCATTTTAAACCAGGAGGGCTCCGAAAAGTTTGGGAATGACTTTCAGAGAAACATTTTTAATTGTTTTTAATTTATCTAAAAACAGGCTAAAAAGTTTAATTAACAGACTCCAAGTAATAGTTATACCATTTTTCCTCTGCTATCGGCTTTCACTTTTATTTACGACGGGTGTCCCCTGTGTCTCCTTTACTCCAAGGTCCACTATCGCTAATATTTCTGTGATATGTGAATATACCTAAATGTAAAGTTAGCACTTGCAATCAATGCAAATTAATGACTTTAAAAAAAAAATTTTTCAATCAGAAAAAAGCAGCTTTGTAGTTGAAAATCCCATGCTGGCCCTAGAGTGGGAGTTTTTCCAGCCTCTGCTTAAATCCAAAAAAATACTGCAATCTTCTGGCACAGGCCCACTGTAATGCTTTAAAAACAATTTAGCAACTGTCATTGCTGTAATTACAGTAACTAATTACCATCCTTAGCAAACAAATAGCTTAACATAATACGCAGGCCGAATCAATTTTGAAGAAATGCAAATTCCGAAAGCTAAAAAGGGCATTTTGGCAAACCTGAAAGAGAAGCAGGAAAATAATACACTTTGTTTTATCTGCACACGATTCCCAGGGAATATCATATCATAAATATTTGCATTCAGTTCTTATCAGGACATTTGCATTTGCTCCGTATCAGCGTGCAGGCCGGGCCCTGCCAGAGAGAGGGGCCCCCGCCACGCACATATTTCAGTGAAGCACGTCTCGGGCCCCGACAATATTTTGGCTGCAGCTTTATCACCCCAGATGAAGAGGTCATTTACTCTGCGCGCTGGTTCGTCTTGGAATTGTCTTGAGATGTTGATGTGACTCACCCGACCCTGGACCCTGCGTTGCTTTCTTTCTTGATTTGGCACCAACACTGGGCGCAGTTGCTCACGGGGACATTGCTTCCAGAGGCGGCAGCTGGTCCCAGGGCTCTTCCCCCCTGCCCGCCACCCCTTCCCACCCACTCCCCAATTTCTGCAAAAACGAGATCATATGGCAATCACACCGGCTCCAGTGATTTCAGATTCTGTAACAGGCATGGCCATCTTTAGTTTGTGAGAATCAATAAAAACAAAGCAGGGAATAAATTAAGCCCACTCGACCATCATTATCTGGAGATTCAGTGCCAGGTCCTGCTGGCGGGCGCGTGCGATCAGCGGCGGCTTCCTCGGTGAGGGGAGGCGGCGCTGGTGGCCAGGAGGCCACCTTGCTAATGAGACCAGCAGATTCCTCCAGCGGCCTATCCAGATAAATCCGTCTCTCGTCTTATTATAAGTGACACTGCATCTTACCCATGAGCGCATGTGAGGTCAGCAAGCAGGCTGATAGCAGCTTCTCTCACATGCGAATGATAATTTTGGCCGCTTTAACCCTTGAACTGTCATCTGACACGGCCCCCAGCGCTCACTGGCTGCCTCTCCCTGAACACAAAGCACCCAAGCAGTCTATTTTGTTTTGGGAAGAGAAGCAGGAATATTATTCATACTGATTGGATCCTTTCTGTTGCTCTTGGCCGTTTAATTAAACCAGATTTGTATTTTAGTGCTTTGGTAACACGAGGCTGAAGTCGATAGGGGTCTGATATCCTTATGTAAAGCAAGGAGAAGTTGGTGTACACTGTGTAGTCTACAAAAACCACGGCTAGGCACCCGGAATTCAACCGGAGTGCCTTCATTACACAATTTCTCCTGAAATTTTATCATCGACTTGATATTATTGCACAAATTCTGAGGTCACACTTCAAAGCAAAACCCTGGATGGGGTCAATTTGAGTACTAGGATTTCAATTTCCAATTATAAATTAAAATGTAGCTCTAATGGAGAAATTTGTCATTTAGAATAGTAGCAAAAATGTATTTAATTGTACTTCATAGTGATTTTTTTTTCATGAATATAGTCACTTAAACTTAATTTCACCTTTCGCCCAAGTAGAATTTCGTTTTGATTTATTTGTTTAACACAAAAGAGAACTTCTGGCTTATTATGATTCAAATGATTGACACATCTCTATTTGGATCCAGAAAATGTTATTTAAAATCTCATAAGAATGTGAACATCTCATGAAACTTTATTCCCACATCAGTAAGAGAATCTTCTGCCAAATAATTTGTTTTAATTATAACTTTTCTTTAAAAAATCATAGTAGCTTAAATTTTTTTCCTATATGGGTCTGTTAACAGAGGATTTTTTTAAAAATGTTTTGATTTTAACAGAAATTACTTTGCTAAATGTGTAGACACAGTTACGCATATTGATGTTAAGAATTTAAAATATTATTTAAGCCTTAAGTAAACATTTCATAACATCATCTTATGAAATTATTTCTTTACGAATTTTTCAAACATTAAATGTGAGATGAAAATTTATGTGCAAATGAGAGGTTATAATTGTGGCATCTTAAAAGAAGTTCACATGAAACTGTTCAAAAAGCTTATTTGTTTTACTTAACATATTTGTTGTGTGTACATGTTTACACTGTGTTATGCTCTCAACCCAGGATCCATAACATATTACATATAAAATCATATAAAATATCCTAGAAAAAAAAGCCAGAGCTAGAGAAGGAATCACAGTAAGCACTTTTTGTAGGATTCAGTAATTCATCTGGAAAAGACATCATATCTTTCATGTTTTATCATTGTTTTTAGTTTTTTCTTTGAGGTGGGAAGAGCTGCTAGTTAAGAGCCCATTATCAGGCTGAAGGATGCAGGAAATCCAAAATATTTATGTTTGTTCATGGCACACGGACAAAAGACAGTTCTCAGGAAAAGGGCTTTCTGATTAAGTGATTGAAAACGCGCTGGCGGATTTTAATAGCTTCTTCTATCCAAGAGATAACATCATCTCGTCTTTATCTCTGTTCTGAAACTTATTTTAAACATTCTCCTGCGCTCTTCCAATTAGATGCTCTGCTCTCTTGGCTTCCAGTGTCTTTGCTGCGACTCATCTCATTTGTTTGCTTTCTCGTTTTTGTCAGCAGGTTGGGTGTAAAAAGAGGCATTTAACAGATAATTGAAGGGACATGCTTTCCAGAGTCACATTCCTCTGCATGGCACACGGCCACAGTCCCTCAGTGGTGAGACATGGACCTGTAAGGCATCAACTTGTGCTTTGCAAAACCTTAAAATATTGATGATTGATTGAATGGCATTACAGAGGATGACGAAAAGAAATCTGTTCATTTTAAAATAAAGATGGACATGCCCAAACAGATAATATAAAATCAGACCAAACACTTGTCCATTTAAGGGAAACATTCGTATGGAGAAGCAGGTTATTGCTCACACCCGCTCCTTGCTCTCTCTAGAGCGTTTCTCTCCCAGGCTTTTGCATTGCTGGGCCTCCTCATCATTGCAGGCTCAGTGGGAAGGTCACCTCTTTAGAGGAGCCTTCCCTGACCGTTCTAGCTTAAAGTGGCTGCCATACACGGTCAATTTCTGGTTGCCGTTTTATGTATTTTTATTTACTTCGTGGCATTTACTGCCGTTAATAACTTACATATGTTTTATGTATGGGTGACTTTATAGTTTGCACCTGACGTCCCCCATGATGAGGCCAGGAATTTTGTTACACTTGTTCATTGCTGTAATCACAATGCCTACACTATTTCCTGGCACATACTAAGCAACTGCTTTTTTATTAAATAAATTTATTGAAATCCGGGTACCATGATGAGTTTTTCAAAAATAACTTCTCAGCAATCTTATGAGATAGGTACTAGCGATAAACCCATTTTGTGAATGCGGACATCTGAGACTTAGAGAGGTTATCGATGGCACACAACTAATAGGCATGGGGCTGAGACTCAGTGTCACGCCTGCTCATAGTCAAAGCTCTTGTTCTCAATGGCTTTGTTTTCCTACGCACAACAGTTCCAATAATTTTACTTTCCATAAATAAGGGTGTGCTTTAGTACAACCTGGTGTCAGTAGGTATAAAGAACATTCAAGAGAAAACAAACAAGTGACCTTTTGGTGGCTTTGCTGGATGATATATTTCTTGGGCTTTGACTTCCCTCTCTTTTGAGCATTCAAACTTTCAGTACCACATGGAAACCCAGGTGACAGTTGGTACTTAAAATTTCTCGTGCCTTCTGCACAAAGAATGGAAGTTTTCCTCTCAGGGAGGATCACATGAAAGAGAATTAGCAGTGACATTATTCTAGAAGTATTCTGCAGGCCTGCAGACCAGACAGAGGATGTGGGTAAAGGTTTCCGAAAGCAGATTACAGCACTGGCCTCGAAGAGAAGGGAAAATACACCCGTCGGAATGTCTGCCGCAGTCTTATTCTACAAAAGGCAGGGCATCTGATAAATTCTAGACTTGCTGACAACTCAGAAAGTTAAGAAGCAAGGAAACAAAACAATATTCTGTACCAAATTATGAAAGAACTGTTTCGCGATAGAGAAGTGATAGGGACCTTTCTTTGCAGGAAGTAGTCGAATCATTTGAGATACTTAAGTAAAAAAAAAAAAAAAAAAATCATAGGAGACACTCAATACTATATCTCAGGCTTTAGAACACACACTGCTTAGAGTTTATAATGAGGGCAAGCCTCATTCCATGGTCAGCGAAGTCAAAAGTTCATGTGGCTCAAGAGGGAATCTTTTGAAGTAGAATTTCCAACAATTTAATCACAAATGAGCATAATTAAGCAGAAATGTGGTACCTAAAGTTAGCAATGCAGTCAAAAACAAGCCTTCTGACAAAGTCACCTAGAAGGGCATCTACAGAAATGAATGAAGGGAGGCGTTAGCCCAGAGGCACACAGGAGGGAGAAGTGGACCTGTAGCAGAACATCAGGAGGGCCAAGTCCAGGGGGAAATGAAAGCTTCAACAACAGTTGAATACCTTAAAGGGCTGCTGCTTTCTGGGCAACAAGGAGACTGAGAAGCAAATAAGTGGATCTGTAAGTATGTGTTATAACAGATATAAACCCAAGGTGATAGAAAAATTATTTGGACCCTATTTTGATATGTTTACCAGCAAGGAATATTATCTTTAAGCTGGACAGGTTAGAACAAAGGTCATTACGAAGATATAGAGGTTGGGTGAACAAATAACTTGTAAAGAAACATCTATTAGCTTTACATGAGTAAAGGCTCAGAGGAATTAAGTTGTAAGGTATTGGGAGATCATGCAGAGAATACCACAGTGTTACTGTAGGTGCTATTTTAGATATCATGGTGACTGAGACTGGTCAAAACACTGCAGGTGGGTGTATGACTTGCTTTTAAAGGGGAAATGGAATTTCTAATATTTTATTTTTTGGTAAAATACTATGAAACCTTGACAATGTTTTCAGAATAAATGATCACACACATAGTTTATTAACACATTTTTAAAAAAGCAATGACACTGGGAGCAAATATTGACTCACTGATACGATCTAATTAATTTCCTTCTAAAATAAGGCCATTGAAGTAATAGAGAGAAATGGGATAGTAATTGGTATTTTTAATTTCCGAAGAAATTGAAAATAATTCATGGAGTTTTTGAATAAGGTAGAAAATGTGACTTGGATGGATTTATCCTACACAAAGAGCTTTTGAAATTTTGATTAAATCAGTAGCCTTGGTTGACGGACTGTATCTTAGTTTAACTGTGGTGAAAATCTGTGTTCACTAGATTTGCAGTAGAACTTGTGTTCGTTTGCATCATCCTTAGCTGAGAACTGTTTAAGATTCTTTCTCTCTTTCCTCCACCTCCATTCCTCCCCGTAGCTGGAGTTGGTGCTCCACCGAAGTGTCTTTTGTTGGGCGGATGCATCCTTCCTCCACCTGCTGGGAGTGTTGGCTGGGTAAACTCACAGCTGCTCTCCCTCCAGAGTTTCTGTGCTGGAAGAAACCACACTAGAGATGCTGGGAGCTCAAGCCCCTCCGCCAAGGGTGGCCCACAGCCAAGTACTGGCTCTGATAAGAGCATACAAAATGCTTACCCCTGGCCTCAAGGTGGGACCGATTCCGTGGTGTGATTCAGGCTCTAGAACTCCTAGGTGGAGCTAGATTGCAGTAAGACCTCTCTCTGATGAGGCCCTTCTCCTTTCCTGGCCTGCTCCCCTCACCCCCTTTCTCCTGAGAGCTCTCCCTTAAAAACCACTGCCCAAGAATTCCTGTCCCAGCCTCTGCCCCTGAGGATCCCAACATAAGCCGCTCCTCTTTCTTTGCCATTTGCCTTCTTCCTTTCTCCTTCCCACTTCGGCCATGGCAAGTAGCACTAACCCATGATGACAATAGTGTAGTCTATGCACCACTGGAAAGGAGAGTTCACACTTTAAACTGGCACCTGGCTCAGCCAGCACTGATTCTTGGTTTGGTTTCAGGACCATTGCGTCAGAACCACCTGGGAGGCTCATTAAGATGAGATTCTTGGCCCCCACTTCAGACGTGCTGAACCAGAGTCTCGGGGGGAGGGGGAGGCCCTGGGCTCTGCAGTTTCTCATGTCCTCCAGGTGCTCCTATGGACATTAGGGTTTGAAAGCCCCTGAGGCAGGATATACTTACAGTGCTGCCAAAGGTGTGGGTCTGATCTACTTGGAGGCCGCTTAGCTGAGCGTAAAAAAACCTGACACAAACAAGACTTTTCCAAGTCCATGAATTGTGCTCTAACTTTTCCAGGCTTCTTGAGACATATATCACTTAAATCTACTCAGATGTGTACAGTACGTCGCTCCAGCTGAACATCACCTCAACTTTGGGAAAAGGCACGTCGAAGGGCCTGTTGTGGAGTTCTGCAAATACCGAGGATTTTTGATTTAACCTGAATACTCTTCATCTTGACACAGATTGCCAGTTGCTACCCTGGAGGCATTTAGTCACTTGTTTTTCTGCTGGTCCCTTTTGTGACAAAGAGGCATGGTACAGGAAAACTATGGTCATCAGTATCTAACAAGAAAGCAATAAAGAGAATTCCTGCCCTCTAGCAGTAAACATCTTCAATCTAGTAACTTGCGCCATGCTCACGTTAACCTAACCAACCCTATGAAGGTAAGGGGGTTGGCGTTTCCTACAATTCTCCCATTTGAAGGTAAATGTTAGTTGTGGAGCTTCAACTTCTGCTTTCCCATCCAGGAATGGTATCTAAGAGCAGAGCTGCCTGCCTGGCACTCCCTGGTGGCTCTTGAGAGGAAGGAAAAGCACAGATGATGTATCTTATAGGGGGAATATTTATTGTCTTTAACTAAGCTACAGTTTCTGACTTCTCTGCACTTGCCACCCCTCCATCGGGCCAGGGGCAAAGCCTTGACCATAACAGGCCCCACACCAGTCACGTCACTCCACGTGCCCTCGTAGCTTTGGCTGCCCGGTGGCTGTTGGAGAGCCCCTGTAATCACTTTGAAGAGGTTACTCTAGGGTTACCATTTGTAAGTTAGCATCACACCCAGGTAAGAAAATTAGACTGAGTTAGTTAGCTAGCGGCGAATGCTTGCAAATAGTGTACAAAGCAATAAAGAGAACATCCCCAGTGAAACGGTGGCTCTGCAGAACTCAAATTTTCAGGAAAAGAAAACAACAACACAGCATGCATCTGGGCTCTCCAACCTCCAAAATTCACAGATTAGAAGGGCGTGGAAATGTCAATATGAGAAGCCGAAGCAGGCCAGGGATAATTTCCAGAGCCCTGCTTCCAGCTCCCTGATGCCGCTCCACGTGGGTGAGCCATCCGCGCTCGGCACGGTGATCCTGCCATCTGTCACATCCCTCTGGGTAGCAGCTGGCCTTTTGCACAAGCTTCTTACTGGAGGAGACGAGTTGGCAGCCCCTGGGACCTCTGAACCCACCTGGGGAGAGTGTGTGGAGACCCGGAGAAGAAAATATTTTAAGAATAGAAAGAAAAGGAGAGACAGAGAAGCGAGAAAGATGTGCTTTCTGCCTTCCCTTCAGATCCGCCTCTTCCACGCTGACTCACTTCTGGGCGGCAAAGAGGAAAGGGGTCCACACAGGCCACGAGCGAGCCTGTACTAGGCCGGCACTGTGGTTTGACAGGTCGTCATTTCCCTTCCTCACAAAAATAAGCCAGTTGTCCAAACAGAGGCGATTCTAGAAATAAATATGCAGTTGCATGGACATTCCGTTATGAGGTGACTTAGGTAGCATCTAATGACTGCAGGAGGGGGAGAATTGTGCATGTGTACACATGTGAATGCACGTAATCGTGTGCAGTACACACCTGCATGTGTTCATGAGTGCTTTTCAGGGGTGAACATAGATGTGCGTGCACTTGTGCATGTGTGAGCATGGGTGAGCATGTGTTCCATCTAAAACCAGACATAGCCTTATTTATTTAACAGGAAAAACAATTAGCCACCCATGATCCTGATTCTTTCTGCCCCTAATTCTGATGGGAAATACAAATATTTTGTTAGCTTTAAATGAGGTATGTTTTGCTTCTGACCTGCCTTGTCTCGGGGATCCCCGTTACCGAGAGTTTGAACTTTGTGCCTGGTACTCATGGTCCCCAATTACCTCTCCATTTGCTGTCCCTTCCTCCCACATCTGTGCTCCAAAGCAGCGAGTTATTCACTCTCCCTACACGCATCATGCCTCTACCATATTGCTCACATTCTACTCTTTGCTTAAAATACCTTTTATTAGTTAGTGTAATGCTAGTGACTTTACCAAATAAATCCCCAAATGCCAGTGGCTTAACAGAATGAAAGTTCATGTTTTGCTTTCATATCGGTATCCTGGAAGAAAGTCACGTTCACTCAGATCCCACCAGTGAGAACCAGTCCTGGCAGATGGGCTGAGAAATGTCTCTGGCTGGGCAGCTCCTCCCAGGTGACAGCCTTAAAAAGGTGGACAGTTAGTTGTCTTTCTAAAATGCCCCTCTATCAAAGATTTCCAATGACCTTCGTTTGAAATCAATTGCTCCATCCCCTCGAATCCCAAAACGCTTTGTTTACACTACTCTTATAACGAGCATTATAGTATTATTGTTACAACCATGTTGCCATCCTTTGTTTTTCTTATCATTGTTAGCATCACTTGTTTTACTATCATTACCTCCTGCATTTCTTTGGGAGTATAGCAGAAGTTGGGGAGTAATGGTCAAGGCTTTGGATTAGGGGGACTGGATTTGAAATCTGGCTCCACGATTTGGCTGTGGGCCCTTGGTGGTTTAGTCAACCTCTCAGAGGCTCTGTGTTGTACCTATATAACAAAATGATAATATAGAACTCTGAGGATTGTTGTAAAAATTAAATAAAAGCAGACATTTAAAATACTTAACAAAATGCCTGGTATATAGTAAGGGTTGGTAGCCAGGTAATAGCTATTAGCTCTGACTCTCCAGTAAATTATATATTTGCTGAAGGTAAACAACTTTTTTGGTAGATTTCCATCACCTAGTACAGTGTCTGACACAGAAAAAGGGTCCAATAATGTTGAAGTGATTTATAGGAGCTGGTCTGGTCTTTGCAACAAAAGTATAAATAGGTTCGAAACAAATTCATTTTTTCAATTTTTTTCTCTAAACATAATTAATAGCCATTTATTGTAATTGGCCTCTCGCTTATCTGGAAAGCTGAGAAGCGCAGGGGGAGAGGTTTTCACCTATGCTTCTGCCATGAGGCAAGTGGAGGTCTAACCCACGGATCGCCCAGAAGTGAGATTCCCTCAGGTTCCTCGGCTGCCCACTCCGGTTCCTCCTCATACAACACTGAGAATTCTCCCTTAGGCGACGACCACATTTCTTCTGCATTATTTAAGATCATTTCCTACATAAAAAACTTTTAAATCAGGCTTCAATTTCTGCAGTTTAGATTAAAAAATCCTTTAATTTTTCTTTATATGATATATATATATATATTTTAAATATATCTTTATTGATTTCAGAGAGAGGAAGGGAGAGGGAGAGAGGGGTAGAAACATCAGTAATAAGAGGGTCATTGATCAGCTGCCTCCTGCACGTCCCTGACTGGGGATCGGGCCCGCAACCCGGGCCTGTGCCCTGATAGGGAACTGAACCGAGATCTCCTGGATCCTAGGGCGATGCTCAACCGCTGAACCACGCCGGCCGGGCTCTATGATATATGTTTTTAACTTAAATATTTTTATCCTTGACTCCAGAACTCACTTTTCTTTTCAGAAGTGACACACCAAACTAGATATATATGCTAATCGATGTCTGTCCAATGCTCTCTGTAGAAACAGCACCCTCTCCCATTTTTAACCGTTACTGTTTCTTTCACGAAGAAAGACTCACTCAAGTTAAGCTATTCGGGTTGTTCCAACCAGGAAGCCGAGGCCTGGGGTAGCCAAGGACACCCTCAGGCTGTAGGTTATGGGGGGAGATACATGCTGCCTTTTGCTTGCCCGCGTAGCCATGAGGCCTAGCACAAAGTGGATCCTGAACATCCGCGGGATTGGTTGAACAAATAAACAAGTTATTTAATTAAAAATGAACCAACCAGCCAAACTGGTTGGTGGGAGGAAGTGGTGGTTGGTTTGTATGTCAGATCCAACTCACTGTATCTCTTTTCCCCCCATCTTTTTGAGCTGTTTGAGATTCCCCCCCCCAGCACCTTTGCGGAAATAAATAGTCATTGCTTCTGCTCTGCGGGTTCTGTAGCTGACTTTATGCACCTTGGGCAGTTCTAAAACTTTTCTGGACATTTCAGCTCTTTGTCCTTTGGGGACTTGGGGACACCATGACTCATGAGTAGTCTATGCTTCCCGACCCCCCTTCTCCGCTCGCGCGAAGGCTGTGCATTCGTCACCAATGAGGAATCCAGCAGGCACTCAGGAGGGGGGGTGTCAGCAGTTCATGCAACACCCTGCAGAATGACAGGCTTGTTAAATTAACACCCCAGCTGTGCTTCTAGACGGATGCGGCCTGCGGAGAAGTCTTGCAGAGTAACGCCTTGGAGGGAGATCTAGTTTGCAGAATGCTCCCGAGAGTCGGGAATTGATGGTAAAATGCGCCTCTGAGGGGAAGAGCGGTGGTGCGAGCTGGGCGCTGGCTTGGTGGCACGCCTTTCAGTGAGAAGATGGGACCCTTTTTATTTCCTCCCCTGCCCGAGCGGAAGGCGGGAGGTGTAGTTTCTGGACAGGATGCACAGTAGAGGAGCTGACGTGTGCACCAGTAGGCAAAGCAGGAGAGACAGGTACTTCATGAAAATGGAAGGGTTAAGGGAAAGGCTCACACTGGACTCAGGAACTCCAGCCCCTGTTCCATGTCCAGCGCACAGAAAGTCTCTTTTCTCCCACTCGGACAGGAGAGGGGAGGACTTCTCTCAGAGGAGACTGGCCCACTCAGGAGGAAAGGTTCACAGGAATGGGCATTTCAGATTCCCTGTAACACTGGCAGCTGGAGAGTGCCCTCCTCTCACGTTCCCCTTGCTGAAATGAAGCCACTATTCACCAACACCACCCACGTACGCAGATATAGGCAAGCCAGCATTTTACTACTTTGCTACATTTTCCCCAGAAATCTCAAGACAAGACCAACATGAAAAACAACAACCAAAACAAAAGGGAAAAGGAAGCCAGAGTATATAGAGACCATGCAGGGAGCTAAGAAAGTTTTAAAGAAACTATATTTATTACCCCAAGAGAGGTAAGAGAAGATACTGAATATATAAAATGAAACAAGGATGCTATAAGTAAGAATGATTCAGGGTATTAAAAGAGACCTTTTGGAAATTAAAAAAAATATATGAAACATTAAAAATTCAATAAAAGGTTGAGTAATATACTTGAGCAAATCTTCCAGAAGAAAGAGCAAAAGTTTAAAAATATAAAACTAGAGGCAGAAAAAGAACAAGAAAATTAGCAGATCACGCTGGGAGTCCCAATATCTAAAAGAGTAGATGTTACTACAGAAGATAATAAAGGAAATGGTGGGGAAGAAATTAGCAAAGAAAAAATTCAAAATTTTTCCAGAACTAAAGGAAAATGGTTTCTAAATCTAAGTTTTATCACGTGAAAATGCTCATTGTGGCAGGGACCCAGAAAGAATAAATAATGTCTGACCCGGCCAGGCGGTTCGATTCCCCGGCAGGGCACAGGCCCGGGTTGCAGGCTCCATTCTCAGTCGGGGCGTGCAGGAGGCAGCCGGTCAGTGACTCTCTCATCATTGATGTTTCTATCTCTCTCTCCCTCCCTCTCTCTGAAATCAATAAAGATATATGTATTTTTAAAAAGTCCAGTATCATTCTGCAAAATCCAGAACAGTAAAGATAAAGAGGAAATCCTAATATATTCCAGAGAGAAACATACAGATAAATAGGTCAGGTGGTCGCACACAAAGAAAGGAGTGGGGATAGAAATGACTTCAGGCTCTTTAACAACTCTGGAAGCTCATTGACAAAAACCTGAGGGACAGTAATTCCCAGTCTAGAGATCTATGCTTGCTGAAACTGTCCAGGTAGAATGAAAATATGCCTAGTCAAGCAAAGTTCCAAACTTAGCCCCTCAGTACATTTTTTTTCTTTCTTTTAAAAAATTCTTTTTCCTACCTTTATTGAGGCATAATTGACAAATAATAATTGTACATATTTAAGGTATACAATATGATAATTTTATATATGTATTCATTGTGAAATGATTACCAAAATCAAGTTATTTAATGTATACATCACCTCACAGAGTTGCTGTGTGTGTGTGTGTGTGTGTGGTAAGAACATTTAAGATCTACTCTCAGCAAATTTCAAGTATACAATACAGTAATAATAACTGTGGCCACTATGTTGTACATCAGCTCTCCAGAATTTATTTATACTCTCTTGCTTTTATGAATTTGACTTTCACATTTTTTTAAACCAAAGACGAACCTTCATTGACACATCATAATCACTCAAAGTTCATAGTTTATATTACAGTTCACTCTTGATGTTGTACGTTCTATAGGTATGGACTAATGCATAATATTATGTATCCATTATTGTAACATCTTAGTGTGTTTTCACTGTCTTAAAAATCCTCTGTGCTCTGCCTATCTCCCCACCGCCAACTCCTTCCTCTTAGCAACCATGGATCTTTTCACTGTCTCCATAGTTTTACCTTTTCCAGAATGTCATATAGTTGGAATCATACAGTACATAGCCTTTTCAGATTGGCTTTCTTCACTTAGTAATATGCATTTAAGCTTCCTCCATGTCTTTTCATGGCTTGGCAGCTCATTACTTTATAACCCTGAATAATATTCCATTGTCTGGACAGGTTGTTTATCCATTTGCCTACTAAAGGACATCTTGGTTGCTTCCAAGTTCTGTCTGGATAAAGCTGCTATAAAAATCCGTGTGCAGATTTTTGTGTGGACATATACTTTCAAATCCTTTGGGTAAATACCAAGGAATGGAGTTTGTCTTTTTAATGGAAGCTTGTTCAGCCTTAAAAAAAAGAAGGAAATCCTGACATTTGCAACAACGTGGATGAACCTGGAGGACATTATGCTAAGTGAAGTAAGCCAGACACAGAAACACAGATACTGCATGGTCTCCATTGAAGGACATGTTTTACCAAGGCAATAAACCAAGAAGGAAAACGAGATGTGGCAGGTAAAGGTGATGCGAACCCCAATGAGTAAACGGACTTCTCAGAACCGCAGCAAAGGAAGCCTCGCATCTGCTGCGCAGCAGGCCCGGAGAATCGCTATCCTGGCCGGAGCAGGCTCAGGGAAGCTCTAGGTCACACAAATCCATCATGTGGACGCAAGTCTGCTGTCATCATTGCTGAGGAGCAAAGGAGGCTACACCCTGGAGCAAGCAGCAACTTGCAGAGATTGCAAATAGGGCCAATTGTGCTAATGGCCAATTTGTACTTCCTTTAAAGCACAGAAGGGAAAAGCATGATATCTGTGCCTAACAGCTCTTTTTCCTCAGACTTTTTTTTTTTTTTAAACAAGAGAACATATGGAGTGCTAACCAGATGATTTAGAAAAGCTCTGTTTTACCCCTATTATTGAATGATTTTAAGTGACTGCTGCAGCATTTCAAAAATGCCACCACCACCATAATCTTCAAGAAAGACTAAAAAGATAGCCAACCATTCTCTGCCCAAACCCATGTCAAATGCAACTCCCTGCATTCCGACGTAGCTGTGCTTGGTGTTGTCATTGAAGGAGGATCTTTGCGTCCAATTCTGGGAGCAATTTGTTGGGGATGCAGAACCGTGACTCCGTTTGGTCATGAGTGAGTCAGCTCACAGTATGGGTGGAACCTGAATTGCACCTTCTTCATAGGGGAGCATCCAAATAAGCAGATCTGCAAACAGAAGACTTTGACTTTCTCCTTGCATCTTTCACATATTGAAAGGACTCAGTTCCCAATGCATCTCGCATGTCTTAATTGTCCCCCAACTCTGCAGCTCTGAGTCTTTTCAAACACCAAACCTTTGCAATTCTCCCCAAGCCCAACCCAGGATGCTTCTCTGTGTTACAGCCCTGGTTGGTCTCCGCCCTCATCTCTTCCCAGGTGAACTTGATTTCCTTGGCTTGACTCTCTGGCCAGGTTTTTATAATAAAGGAGAACTCAATACCCAACGTGGTAAGGAAGAATTTACCTTTCATTTTTCTCTTCTTTAGAATCCCATGTTTGTTTGTTTTTTCAGGTATTTACTTGAGATAGCCTCACAGCAAAGTGGCAATGACTGACCATGCCTTAGAAAGCAAGGGGAAATATAGCTGATCCTTGAAAGGCAAACTTATTTTTGGTAAAATAAGTTTCTTATTTTTGGTAAAATAAGTTATCTGTGTAAGCCGAAAACACACACACACGAACAAATTCTGCTGCCGGTTGGGAAAGGTTTGTGTCTGAGGTTCTAGGAGGGCTGTAATTTTTACACCCGCTCAGGCATTCACACACACAAAACCCCCAGCTCTGCCACAGTTGGCAACGCGGCCCGTTGTCCTATTTGCAGCCTGAGACAATGGGAGGAAGTGCTTTCCAGCCAGAGAATAGGCTGATTGAAATGTCATCTCTGGGAAGCCTGTTCTGAAGACACTAATTGATATTGTTGGAGGAACTCTAAGTGTCTGTCATGAAAACCATTTGAACGGCCGGCTTGTTTTCTTCTTTAGTTTGCTTAACTTGGCAGGATGTTAACTTCCCCCTTAGAAAACCTCCTATTTTGATTTATGAATGTTTTCAAATTTTTAAGATTCTCCAAACCGTTGTTTCACCTGTAAGTAGAGAGATAGCTTGTTTGGCTAACTGCCTTGCATGACTCGGTGCCAGGCAATGAATAATGCCATGTTTAATATTCTAAATATGTGTTCCAAATTTCGAATTTCCAGTGAGCTGCATGGGACTCTACTGATAAGTGACTGATTCTCTCTGCAAGGATTGTCTTATTTGAAACTTCAAATTTAGTTGCCTTACTCTGTGCAAGGCAATTCTGAACGGGTTTTAAAGTCTAATGAAGACTATTCATACCTTTATAAACCTAGAAGGCAGGAGAAGGGAGCTAACGGAGGAGGGCATCTTATCTGAGAGGACGACAGGTCTTAACAGGAGCACACAGGGAAGGCTCTTTCTCTCGAAATGGTGCTAACCAACCTTTCATAGAAACCTCAGATGCAAAGTATTACCAGAGTTTCTAGTATTCACCCCCAGAGGATTTCTACATGTTTAAAAATATAAACATATTTGTGTGCTTAGAACTGGAGCTGAGGAAACAATACTGAGTCATATGAGTGACCTGATATTTCTTTAGCACTGAAGTAGGCTGATTTGACATTCTAGGATTGGGATGAACTTAAAAATATTTTTTTGCTCATTTCTGTCTCCCTATGCACTTTTTTGAGGCCATGTTGTAAGTGCCAGGATAATGTGAAGATGCTTTCCTTGGGCCCCTTCCAGCAGAAGGGGATGGAAGGGCTGCCCGCAGCCACCTCTCAGTGAGTGCCTGAGAGTATCCCATGCACATTTTGTGAACTTAAGCATCATTCATTATTCCTCTCTTTTTTGTTTCCAGGATGCGTGTCAGCCCAGACTGTACCTTACTGGACCTGAGCTTGCATAGATTATTCAGCTCATTTAGATAATTAGATGGTTAGAGTGTGAGTGCTTAGATAATTCACACAGCCGTCTAGACTGACCTGGGTCGACCAGATCACTGCACACTCCCCCATGCCTCCTTAGCTTTATAAACCTGTCAAGACATTAAAAACCAACAACCAAGGCTCTGTTTTTTTCCTAATTCATGTTTAAAATATGAAGTTTTAGAATTGCTATACACTAGTAAAAATGATGAACTTCTCACTCTTCCCCTTCCCTATATGTTTTCAGTGAATATATTTATTACCTCGTGGTTTCATATGCTACAGATTTTGACTTAAGAGCTGGTATGTATTGTATTTAGCGACCACTGCTATGGAAGAAATGATCATGCTAATTTCTTTCTTGGAAAAGAAAGGTTTAGTTCCTTTGTGGTTAGAACTGTGATTGCGCCTGCAGGGCACTTTTTGCTGTCTATGGTGATATCACCATACTGGTGGGTTATATTGGTACAGTAATTGGAGAGGTAAAACAAAACTGGTGGTGAGGTTTCCAATAGCGACTGAACTAGGAAAAAAATACAACACAAGGCAGTCAAGATACCAGTCCCGTGACCGCTCCCTGGAGTCATTAGCAGTGTCCATGCTGGCGCACAGCTTGGATGAACAAGCTTTGGTCCCCAGCTAATTAGGGGGTGTGCTTCGTATTGCTTCATCACGTGAGGGAAGGAAAAAGGTATAAAGACCAGCAAACGGCATGGGAGACTGGACTTCACACTTTGTTCTGGTCTAGAATGTGGAGAGCATGCTGGAGACTGATGGATACGTACACAGAACCTGCCAGAACTGGCCAAATGGGGTGAGAGTGGCCAACTTTCCTGCTTTTAGCCCTCATTTTGTTTTTTAAAAATCAGCACTAAACCAAATGTTTTAGAAAGCCTAGACCAATGGGTTGCTGAAATAATAATAAAATAAATTGCTTTGCATTGTAACCAAAAGAAATTGCGATTTTTTTTTTTTTTTAAATCTAGAAGATCACGTCATTCAGATTATTTTGCCAGTGTTTTAAATTTTTACTGCACTTTAAGGGACCAAAAGTGGAAGGTTGTAGCCTATGTTTTAGAGGTATGGTGTATGCAAAAAGTATTGCCGAGCTCCAAAGGCATTCACGAAAGACAGGCCTTCCGCTGTGTCAAAGGAATGGTGAAACAATGTACACTTAGGCCATTTAAGTGTAAAACATGCAAACATACACACACACACACACACACACACAGACTTCTCAGAAACTACTACCATGAAGTCACGTAATTAATGGGTTTCTGCTCTATTTTCAGAGAAAAGACAATGAGAAGGAGCATGT